>NC_134586.1:63321519-63414019 GCF_037038515.1 Microtus pennsylvanicus
GGAAGAGACACACACAGAGGGTGACCCAGACTGACAGGATGTGAGAGGAAGGAGGGAGACTGTGGGAATGAAGGGAAAAACCAGAAGGACACAGACTAGGTGACAGACACATTGAGTATGGATAGATGTGATACAAACCCAAACGCATAGTATGGGGCGGGCGGTGACACAGAAGGCACAAGCCACGAGGAGAGGGACAGGAGAAATGACAGGAGGAGCCCTGTAGCAGCAGGCTCCGTCAGCAGCACAGGCGCGGAGAGCCTGGGAGAACAGCCACAGCGATCTGAGTGCTATGAATGAGAAGGACTATGAGCAGTTTTCTGTGGAAGCAGATGCTCAGGCAGGACAGACAGGCTGAGGCTAGACAGAGAAGGAGGACTTTCAGCCACCCTCCCTAGCACATGGACTCATAAATATCCTGCAGGGTCGGGGGCTCCCGGAAAGCTAGGTTCAAGCCCCGCAGGGTTTGTCCAATCTTCCTCTAACAGTACTGTTTCTGTCACTGGGCAACCACAAGCTAGGGCTGGCTCCTTAATTCAGGCCTTCTCTATCCAAGGCTGAAAACAGCCCTCCACAGCAAGGGGGCCCCCAGAACTGCTTCCCCCAACTCAGACAAGACAGCTTTGTTTGGGGGGCATTTGGCTTGGCAGCCCTGGTTTAGGGCCTCCTAACTACACCCTGAAGCCTCCATCCCCAAGATCTGCTCAGCTTGCCACTCTTGCGATTCGCTCCTTTAGCAATAAGAAAACTGTCAGTTGGTCGGCTTTTCCGACTGACTCCATCCCAAATCAACTTTCCCTCTGGTCCACCGTCCTCTCCATCCCCAACTCCTCTTCCTTCTGGCCTGCAGTGACTCCCCTACCTTCTTCTCCTAGGCAGAGAGAGCTCCAGGGGCTGGGAGCAGAGTGCTGGTCCTGGAGATTAGTTTTAGGACTTCCCAAAAAAAATTGTTCGGCCAGGGGAGACTGGACCCCCCCTTCCTCCCCCCTCTTCGTTGGTCCCTCCCACATCCCCTAGAGCCCTCCCACATTCCGCTTTCTCCCTCCATTCCAGCCAGGCCAGTTCCCTCCTCTAGATCTTCCCCTCCCCCGTGGAGCTGGCTGCAGCCGTCCCCCTACCCCCCACCCCTCTCCCGACTCAATGAAGCTTTCTTTTTTCCCCCCCGCAGGTTGGAGGTCCGTCAGACGCGGTCAGGGTGCTGGACTTGCAAACGGTTTCGGGATCGGCCTCTGTGGAGGCGGGAAACTTTCCAGCCCCCAGCCGTTCCTTCACATCCCCCCGCTAGGCAGAGTATCAACAGTACAGTTCAGCTCCAGGGCTGGGCCGTGGGAACAGGTCCCGCAAGGGGAACTAATGTTCCGAGGGCCCCCTTGGTCGTTGTGGTGCCCCCGGGGGCCTGCGGATGATGTCACGGCCTTCACTCTGATGTCACGTTAAACATATGACATCAGTCTCAGCCCCCCACCTCCCAGGCACCACGGGCCTCTGGTTGGCAATCACAGCTTCCCTGAGCGGCACCACTGTGCGAACGATAGGATAAAGGAAGGCCCCCGTTAGTCTATCTGGGCAACCCTGACTTCTTCCTGCTGGCTCCTCTTCCTCCAACCCCCATCATCGCCGCAGGGGCCAAGGAGGAGCGGGCACGCCTCCGGCACCCTGCAGCCCCGCCCCGCCCCACCCCCGCCCTCGGGCCAGGAAGCGCGGAAGAAACCGCCCGGGCCATGGAAGGGGCTGTGATGGAGGGTCCGCTCTTTCTGCAGAGTCAGCGCTTTGGGACCAAGGTAGTGTGTGTATGTGTCTGTGTGTGGCGTGGGGGATGGAGAAACCCCTCTGGACTAGAAGTGGGTAAAAGTATCCCGAAAGAGGGAAGGGGCCGGAAGCAGGTCGGAATGCCGCGAGGGCAATTGTAGAGTCCCACGACGTTCCCTTGAAAGCCCAGGTTGTTCCCTCCTTGGTGCGGAGTTGGGATGGCATTATCTTTGGGAAAGTGTTTCTGCCTGGAAAGCCACAGGCTCAGATCGGCCTACATGGGGGGGTCTCTTCTTCCCCGTGGGGCGCGTGCTGCCGCGCACTACCGCGTCTTTCGTTTTTTCCCAGAGGTGGAGGAAAACCTGGGCTGTGCTCTACCCGGCTAGTCCTCACGGCGTAGCGCGGCTGGAGTTCTTTGACCACAAGGGGTCGAGCTCTGGAGGGGGTCGAGGCGGCTCTCGCCGTCTTGACTGCAAGATGATCCGCCTGGCTGAGTGTGTGAGCGTGGCCCCTGTGTCTGTGGAGAGTCCCCCAGAGCCCGGCGCCACTGCCTTCCGCCTGGACACCGCGCAGCGCTCGCACCTGCTGGCGGCGGACGCCCCGTCCAGCGCTGCCTGGGTGCAGACTTTATGCAGAAACGCCTTTCCGGTGAGGGGTTGGGGGTGAGCTGCCCTGGGTCTAAGGGACCCTGCGAGAATGGGGCTATTACAGCGGCACCGGACCTACTCCAGACCCAAGGGAATTCTATATAAGGTTCTCGATGTGCCTTTTTCCGCAGAAAGGCGGCTGGGCTTTGGCGCAGACGGAGAACCCGCCTAAGTTTTCTGCCTTGGAGATGCTGGAAAATTCACTGTACAGCCCCACCTGGGAAGGTAGATGCCTGGCATGAATGAAGTGGGGGAAAGAATGTGCTCTTGGGGAGCTAGTGTTGGAGTCTACCGAGTCCCTAGCCTGCCCCAGCGCTCCTTCCCCTTTCTGTGTGTTCCTTCCAGGCTCCCAGTTCTGGGTAACCACGCAGAGGACCGAGGCTTCTGAACGCTGCGGCCTGCAAGGCTCCTACATACTGAGGGTGGAGGCTGAGAAGTTGACCCTCCTGACTTTGGGGGCCCAAAGTCAAATCCTGGAGCCGCTCCTTTTCTGGCCCTACACTCTGTTGAGACGCTATGGCCGGGACAAGGTACAGGGGCTTTCTGGGAGGATGATTGTCAGAGAGGGTGTAGGGTAGCTGTAAGCCACCAATTCCGTCCCCACGTGGTCTCTTCTCTGCAGGTACACTAACTTGGTCAGACCTGTGGGCATCTCTTGTGGCACTCATAACGTGTTCCCCTTCACACCCCCAGGTAATGTTCTCTTTTGAAGCGGGCCGCCGCTGCCCCTCTGGCCCTGGGACCTTCACCTTCCAGACTGCACAGGGAAATGACATCTTTCAGGCAGTTGAGGCCGCCATCCAGCAGCAGAAAGCCCAAGGAAAGGTGGGACAGGGACAAGATGTCCTCAGAACTGACTCCCATGAAGGGGAGGCCGAGGGGAAGGTGGTTTCCTCTCCTGTTCCTCAGGAGCCCCTGGGCAGCCCCCCAGCCCTATATGCTGAGCCTTTAGACTCCCTGCGAATTCTCCCAGGCCCTTCTCAGGACTCTCTCTACTCGGACCCCCTGGGCAGCACCCCTGCTAGGGCAGGGGAGGGGTTGCAGGCAAAGAAACCTCTGTACTGGGACTTGTATGGGCACGTGCAGCAGCAGCTGCAGAAAACCAAGCTGACGGACTCCAAAGAGGACCCCATCTATGATGAACCTGAGGGCCTGGCCCCAGCCCCTCCCCGGGGCCTTTATGATCTGCCTCAGGAGCCCAAGGATGCATGGTGGTGCCAGGCTCGGGCGAAGGAGGAAGGCTATGAGCTCCCTTACAACCCTGCTACGGATGACTATGCTGTACCACCTCCTCGCAGCTCGAAGCCTGTGCCTGCTCCCAAGCCGCAGGGCTTGGTCCTTCCTGAACCTGGTTCCACAGGTGGCAGTGGCAGCAAAGGCCACAGCTTAGACACAGCACTGTACAGCAAGGTCCAGAAGAGTGGGACCTCAGGGACTTGGGACTGTGGGCTTTCTAGAGTAGGGAATGACAGGGGAGGGGTCAAGTCAGAGGGCTCCACCTGAGGCAGCTGCTGATAGTTCATGGGGAGTTCATGCTGATAGTTCATGGGCACTGAAAATCAAACCTGTTATAACCAGCAGGAACCAGAGGGTGGGAGGGGCCTATGTTAAGGCTAGGGGACCAGAGGCATCAAGGGATGACCAGCTCCAGGAAGTCACAGGAAGTAGAGAAGGCCAAGAGATAGGCTGTGGGAAGGCTCCTAGTGCTAAGGAATGGATGGCTCCTGAAGTAGGCCTGTGGAAGGGGACCCCTGGTCAGAGAGGAAGCACTCTGGGGAGGCCAGTGTGGATCCTAACTCTTGTGTTGTTCTTTGCCAGACATATTTTTAATTTATAAAACAAATCTCATTAAAGCCAGTTTGGGTTGAAAAAGTCTGTGTGTGTGAATAGACACAGTGGCCATGTGCTGGGAGGGTGTGGAGGGATCAGGAGAAGAACCAGAAAGATGGTGGGGGCCAGGGAAGAAGGAAAGGGTAGTGGCTCAGAGCCTGGGTGGCCACGGGCTCACCTGGGCTGGTCTCTAGCTCGGTGGCCCTGTGTCAGTTGTTTGCTAGCCACGGTCCTTAACTTTCCTCTGCAGTCCTCCCACCAAGGGTGAGAATTTGGCTCAGCTTCAAAAGATTGCTTGCATCAAAATGGATACATTTCCTGAGCACCGAGTGTCATCCAAAGCCTAGGGAAGGTACTTGACAAATGGCAGCTATGTTTCTGTAGTTCAGGGGATCTGACAGGAAGGTAGGGAGGTGTGGGGAGAGGAGATGGGACAGGGAGTAGGCTTCTTTCACAGTGTCTACTCCCGTCTGCTGGGCACCAGACAGTGCCCTGTTCCCTCCACAGACACAAACTTGCCTATAGGGACCGAATGTCTGACGCTGAAGGAACTGCTGTGGGCGGTTTGGGAAAGGTACTCTTCTGGACCAGGGTGCAGGTTCCAATGTCTTCATTTTTCTTGAGCTGTGAAAACCTCACCATGATTCTCGAGTTGTAGTTTCCCCAAGGGTGACCCAAGCTCATTCACCTTCTTACACGAAGCTGCAGGAAGAAATTCTGGCCTAGCAATGCTCCTAACAATGGTAGAGGCTTACTGGACATTTATTTGTGTCAACACTAACTATCAAATAACCCGAATGAGGAAGAAAATCCCTGCCGGACAAAAGACAGGCCTGGGTGTGCTGCTTTCAGCCCCAAGTTGGGCAATGGCAGTACTGGGGACAGAGGTGGGGAGGCTCAGATGGAGAGCAGGCAGATCCGCACTCAGGCAGCCATCCTGTGCGGTGTGGCTGTGTCCTGGCACTGGAGGCTTAGGTCTGAGAAGGATACTCTTCCTCTGAGTCAGAGGGCAGGAAGGTTTCTGAGGAAGTTTTGTTGGCTGCTGACGTCTTGGGAGCTCTACCTGGGGCTGGAGCCACTGTCAGGGGGACCACCGTTGTTCGAACTCTGTTGGTCTGGGACTGTCCACCCTGCAAAGAACAACGGGAGTCTTGTATGGAGACCAGACAGTGCCCACGTTCTCGTCACTGGTCTCTGCCCGACTCTGGTCCCAATTCCTTCCCAGATCTCATTTCTACAGTGGCACCCTGAAGGCCCAGGGTAGAGACTGCATTCCCTAGGCTGTAGTACCATCTCCTTGCCCAGTGCCCTTCTCTGCCAGCTTGCCCTCCATGCCCTCATCTGGCCGTTGCTTCTCCTTCTGGAGTTCAGAAACATCCTTCTGCAATTGTAGCTGAGACAGAAATGGAAGTTTTTCCTAAATGCTCAGTTACAGAGAAACGAGGAAAAACCACTGAGCAAAAGGAAATCTTAATGCCGGGTGGTGATGGCGCATGCCTTTAATCCTGGCACTCGGGGCAGAGGCAGGAGGACCTCTGTGAGTTCAAGGCCAGCCTGGTCTACAAGAGCTAGTTCCAGAAGCAGCTCCAAAGCTACAGAGAAAACTTGTCTCAAAAAGGGAACCCTTAATACAATAGTCGGTTTGGCTTCAGAGGTACAACAATCGTCCTGCCTTAGCTTCCCGAGTGCTGGGATCACAGGTGTGGGCCACCACGCTTGGCTTCTGGTTTTAAGCCTTTTCTCCGGAGCCCCATTCTGGGATACTAGTCCAGGTCTGTTTCCTCACCGTCCTCAGCGAGGCTTCCCTTGCTGGTGTTGTGATTAGTGATAGGAGCTGAAGCTCTGGTCATCCTGAAGCTCTAGATCCTTTCTCTTCCCTTAGGTGGTTATACTTCCGCCTCCCTGTCAGCCTTTTTATCTTATTTTTATTTTTATTTCCCAAAGAGAGAGCTGTAGTTCCAGTGTATGCATAACGAGACAGGTAGTGGATGACTAAGAGTTACAGACAGAATACCTAAGCCACAGGCGTGGTGACCTCAGGAGGCTGAAGCGAGTTGAGGGCAAGCTCAAGATCAGTCTGGGCTATAATGTTACATCGTGAGCCCAGTTTCAGGAAACCAAACCAGAACCCAAACCAACCGACCTCCCTCTCCCACAACTGCTGCTGTTGCAGGCTGGAGGGAGATAAAGGACTCTCTTAGACCCAGGGCACAAAGGGGATGGGAGGCTAAAGGGAAGGATTGGGGAAGGAGGGAGAGGTACCTTTCTAAGGCCCCTGCTCTCCCTGCTTGTGGAGAGGCGTCCCTGAGGCTTGGCATAGGTGTTACTCAGATGTGAGTACAGGTGGCTGTCAACTTGCAGGGGGTTGTAGGTGGCTCCCAGCTCCAGGCCGTCTAGTGTGCTCTGAGGAGGAGAGGAGGCATTTTATTCCGGGAACTCAAAGTCATGGAACTCGAGTACTGAGAGGCTGGGGGAGGGGGAGGACCCCAGCCTGCGGTTGAGGCTGAGATAGATGAGTCCCACCGGTTTCCGCCCTACGGGGATGTGCCTGTTTCAGGCGAAGGAATAGAAGTAGATGGGAGACTCTGAAGCCCTTAATACTGGCTCCAGGAATTAGTACTGGCCCCAGGAAGGGTTACTGGATTCTGAGAAAAACCAGAACTCTCCGAGAGGTACAAGGGGTCCAGTGTGGAAGGAAGGGGAGGTGTGTCTTCAGGTTACACGTAGGGTAGGGGTGCTCTGGGCCTTAACACAAGTATGGGGAGTTCCCAGCCTGAGGTGAGTGGGGTACAGCAGGAGGACATTGGAGCACAGCATTCCTGAGTAGTTAGGTTTTCCGGCCACAACATCCTGTGCCAGGAGCCGCCAGGGAATCGCAGCACTCCTGCCCACCTCTTAGCTGCCAAGCAGCGAGCACAATCCCCGGCTCTGTCCTTCTGCTCCTCAGCCGGCCAGCCAGCTGTGACTGTGGTTCCCATTCTCCCCATCCAGAGCCTCCTCTGTCACCCCAACCTGAGGGGCGCAGACACAGAGAGAAGGGGAGGGAGAGTAGAGGGAGGAGGTGGAGGGAAGGGGAAAGGGGTGCTGCGGAAGGCAGCTCCTGGGTTCCCGCCTCTTTGCATCTGAGTTTCAGACTTGTGCTCCTTTTCCCCAGCAGAGGCCCAGAGCACAAGAATGCACATGCATATGTCGGGACTACAGTGTCACACAGGTGCACAGGTGGAGCCACATGCATATGACAGGACTACAGTGTCACACAGGTGCACAAGAATGCACGTGCATATGTCGGGACTACAGTGTCACACAGGTGCACAGGTGGAGCCACATGCATATGACAGGACTACAGTGTCACACAGGTGCACAAGAATGCACGTGCATATGTCGGGACTACAGTGTCACACAGGTGCACAAGAATGCACATGCATGTGATAGGACTACAGTGTCACACAGGTGCACAAGAATGCACATGCATGTGATAGGACTACAGTGTCACACAGGTGCACAAGAATGCACATGCATATGTCGGGACTACAGTGTCACACAGGTGCACAAGAATGCACATGCATATGACGGGACTACAGTGTCACACAGGTGCACAGGAATGCACATGCATATGACGGGACTATAGTGTCACACAGGTGCACAGGAATACACATTCATATGACGGGACTATAGTGTCACACAGGTGCACAGGAATGCACATGCATATGACGGGACTATAGTGTCACACAGGTGCACAGGAATACACATTCATATGACGGGACTATAGTGTCACACAGGTGCACAGGAATGCACATGCATATGACGGGACTATAGTGTCACACAGGAATGCACATGCATATGACGGGACTATAGTGTCACACAGGTGCACAGGAATGCACATGCATATGTCGGGACTACAGTGTCACACAGGTGCACAGGAATGCACATGCATATGACGGGACTATAGTGTCACACAGGTGCACAGGAATGCACATGCATATGACGGGACTACAGTGTCACACAGGTGCACAGGAATGCACATGCATATGACAGGACTACAGTGTCACACAGGTACACAGGAATGCACATGCATATGTCGGGACTACAGTGTCACACAGGTGCACAGGAATGCACATGCATATGACGGGACTATAGTGTCACACAGGTGCACAGGAATGCACATGCATATGACGGGACTACAGTGTCACACAGGTGCACAGGAATGCACATGCATATGACAGGACTACAGTGTCACACAGGTACACAGGAATGCACATGCATATGTCGGGACTACAGTGTCACACAGGTGCACAGGTGGAGCCACATGCATATGACAGGACTACAGTGTCACACAGGTGCACAAGAATGCACATGCATATGATGGGACTACAGTGTCACACAGGTGCACAAGAATGCACATGCATATGACGGGACTATAGTGTCACACAGGTGCACAAGAATGCACATGCATATGATGGGACTACAGTGTCACACAGGTGCACAGGAATGCACATGCATATGACGGGACTATAGTGTCACACAGGTGCACAGGAATGCACATGCATATGTCGGGACTACAGTGTCACACAGGTGCACAGGAATGCACATGCATATGATGGGACTACAGTGTCACACAGGTGCACAGGAATACACATGCATATGACGGGACTACAGTGTCACACAGGTGCACAAGAATGCACATGCATATGACGGGACTACAGTGTCACACAGGTGCACAGGAATGCACATGCATGTGATAGGACTACAGTGTCACACAGGTGCACAGGAATGCACATGCATATGACAGGACTACAGTGTCACACAGGTGCACAGGAATGCACATGCATATGACGGGACTACAGTGTCACACAGGTGCACAGGAATGCACATGCATATGACGGGACTACAGTGTCACACAGGTGCACAGGAATGCACATGCATATGACGGGACTACAGTGTCACACAGGTGCACAAGAATACACATGCATATGACGGGACTATAGTGTCACACAGGTGCACAGGAATGCACATGCATATGACGGGACTACAGTGTCACACAGGTGCACAAGAATACACATGCATATGACGGGACTATAGTGTCACACAGGTGCACAGGAATGCACATGCATATGACGGGACTATAGTGTCACACAGGTGCACAAGAATACACATGCATATGACGGGACTATAGTGTCACACAGGTGCACAGGAATACACATTCATATGACGGGACTATAGTGTCACACAGGTGCACAGGAATGCACATGCATATGACAGGACTACAGTGTCACACAGGTGCACAAGAATGCACGTGCATATGTCGGGACTACAGTGTCACACAGGTGCACAAGAATGCACATGCATGTGATAGGACTACAGTGTCACACAGGTGCACAAGAATGCACATGCATGTGATAGGACTACAGTGTCACACAGGTGCACAAGAATGCACATGCATATGTCGGGACTACAGTGTCACACAGGTGCACAAGAATGCACATGCATATGACGGGACTACAGTGTCACACAGGTGCACAGGAATGCACATGCATATGACGGGACTATAGTGTCACACAGGTGCACAGGAATACACATTCATATGACGGGACTATAGTGTCACACAGGTGCACAGGAATGCACATGCATATGACGGGACTATAGTGTCACACAGGTGCACAGGAATACACATTCATATGACGGGACTATAGTGTCACACAGGTGCACAGGAATGCACATGCATATGACGGGACTATAGTGTCACACAGGAATGCACATGCATATGACGGGACTATAGTGTCACACAGGTGCACAGGAATGCACATGCATATGACGGGACTACAGTGTCACACAGGTGCACAGGAATGCACATGCATATGACGGGACTATAGTGTCACACAGGTGCACAGGAATGCACATGCATATGTCGGGACTACAGTGTCACACAGGTGCACAGGAATGCACATGCATATGACGGGACTATAGTGTCACACAGGTGCACAGGAATGCACATGCATATGACGGGACTACAGTGTCACACAGGTGCACAGGAATGCACATGCATATGACAGGACTACAGTGTCACACAGGTACACAGGAATGCACATGCATATGTCGGGACTACAGTGTCACACAGGTGCACAGGAATGCACATGCATATGACGGGACTATAGTGTCACACAGGTGCACAGGAATGCACATGCATATGACGGGACTACAGTGTCACACAGGTGCACAGGAATGCACATGCATATGACAGGACTACAGTGTCACACAGGTACACAGGAATGCACATGCATATGTCGGGACTACAGTGTCACACAGGTGCACAGGTGGAGCCACATGCATATGACAGGACTACAGTGTCACACAGGTGCACAAGAATGCACATGCATATGATGGGACTACAGTGTCACACAGGTGCACAAGAATGCACATGCATATGACGGGACTATAGTGTCACACAGGTGCACAAGAATGCACATGCATATGATGGGACTACAGTGTCACACAGGTGCACAGGAATGCACATGCATATGACGGGACTATAGTGTCACACAGGTGCACAGGAATGCACATGCATATGTCGGGACTACAGTGTCACACAGGTGCACAGGAATGCACATGCATATGATGGGACTACAGTGTCACACAGGTGCACAGGAATACACATGCATATGACGGGACTACAGTGTCACACAGGTGCACAAGAATGCACATGCATATGACGGGACTACAGTGTCACACAGGTGCACAGGAATGCACATGCATGTGAAAGGACTACAGTGTCACACAGGTGCACAGGAATGCACATGCATATGACAGGACTACAGTGTCACACAGGTGCACAGGAATGCACATGCATATGACGGGACTACAGTGTCACACAGGTGCACAGGAATGCACATGCATATGACGGGACTACAGTGTCACACAGGTGCACAGGAATGCACATGCATATGACGGGACTACAGTGTCACACAGGTGCACAAGAATACACATGCATATGACGGGACTATAGTGTCACACAGGTGCACAGGAATGCACATGCATATGACGGGACTATAGTGTCACACAGGTGCACAAGAATACACATGCATATGACGGGACTATAGTGTCACACAGGTGCACAGGAATACACATTCATATGACGGGACTATAGTGTCACACAGGTGCACAGGAATGCACATGCATATGACAGGACTACAGTGTCACACAGGTGCACAGGAATGCACATGCATATGATAGGACTACAGTGTCACACAGGTGCACAAGAATGCACATGCATATGTCGGGACTACAGTGTCACACAGGTGCACAGGAATGCACATGCATGTGATAGGACTACAGTGTCACACAGGTGCACAGGAATGCACATGCATATGACAGGACTACAGTGTCACACAGGTGCACAGGAATGCACATGCATATGTCGGGACTACAGTGTCACACAGGTGCACAGGAATGCACATGCATATGACGGGACTACAGTGTCACACAGGTGCACAGGAATGCACATGCATATGACAGGACTACAGTGTCACACAGGTGCACAGGAATGCACATGCATATGATAGGACTACAGTGTCACACAGGTGCACAAGAATGCACGTGCATATGATGGGACTACAATGTCACACAGGTGCACAGGAATGCACATGCATATGACAGGACTATAGTGTCACACAGGTGCTCAGGTGGAGCCACAGGCATGCTGCCATCTGTCTAGAGGCTTGGCATGAACACACTCCAACACCGTAATGAACACCTGAAGACATGAACATCCACCCACATCTTCCCATTGGGCAACTCCCTTAATAGCCATCATTCCTTTGTTCCCACTCCTTTGATCCCTCCTCCCTGTTGTGCTCCTCATGGTCCCCTCTCCAAGGCAAGTGCAGATGACAAGAGGGTCATGATGGCTGGCTTTTGCAAAGGGTACTCCTGACCAAGCTAAACAAATCAAGTTCAACTCCTGGACCTGAACTGCCTGTCTGGACTTCCTCCCCTGGCTGCTCTCAGCTTTCCCTTCTGGGGTACTTGCCCTTTTCTCTTCACATCTAGCTACCTGTTAATACTCATTTAAATAATATATATATATATATATATATATTCACTGGTATATTATGCATTTTGATAAATAAGTCTTGCCTGAAGACCAGAGGCTACTAGAGGTCAGACAATGGTGGCACACACCAGGATTTGGGAGACAGAGTTAGATGCACCTCTGTGAGTTCAAGGTGACCCTGGGATACACACGATTAATGCAGAAATAAATCCAGGTGTGGTGGCTCATACCTTAACTCCAGGCCTAGGGAGTCCCACGTCTTTAATCCCAGCACGAGGGGGAATATAAAATGGGAGGAGAGAGACTCAGTTGGTTTAGTCTGCAGTTAGTCGCTCAGCCTTGGTAGAGGTAGGGCTTCTCTAGTGGCTTGGCTCCCTTGATTTTCTGGTTTTCGGGTTGAACCCCAACATCAGACTCTGGGTTTTTATTATTTGTGCTACATATATATTTTTTCTCTTAATTTATTAAGTTGAATTTGATACCATAGGTAAGATTTTTTCATGTGTTTGACATCAAACACAGTATGTTCATTTTAAAATACAGAATGAAAAAAATATCAATTTTTTTTGTACAAAGCACATGTTTTCAAGGGCATAAGATTCAAGGAGGTGGTGGCAAGTCTATCATAAGGTGGATAGTATGATCATCTATACCTAAAGAAGACCAGTAAGAAAAAGAACCTACATAGAATTACATTATTTCTTCCCTAAACTCTGCAATTCTTTCAAGTGCTGGGATCGTCTTATCTAACCACCTTTATCGTCCCTCTATCAAGAAGCCCATCCTATGAATATATATATAATGCATAGTTGGTCTGTCTTTACAAGGCCACCAAATAATTTTTTCTCATTTTACAATCCCAGTTCCCTCTCCCTCCTCTCTTCCCGCTTCCCCCACCTTCCACTCACCTCACTCCCCATCCACTCCTCAGAGAGGGTGAGACCTCCCATGGGGAGTCAACAAAGTCTGGCATCACTTTGAGGCTGAGCAAGGTATACCTCCAAAGGGAATGGGCTGCAAAAAGCCAATTTAAGCACTGGGGATAAATCCTGGTCCCACTGCCAGTGAATCCACAGACTGCCTCAGCCACACAACTGTCACCCACGTTCGAGGGCTTAGTTCAGGCCTATGCATGTTCCCCCGCTGTCAGTCCAGAGTTGGTGAGCTCCCACTAGCTCAGGTCAGCGTTTCTGTGGGTATCCTTAGGGGTATGTGTGTGTGTGTGTGTGTGTGTGTGTGTGTGTGTACATGTTTATGTATGTGCCCATGTCTATGGGATCTTCTAAAATGAATGGCACTAATTCCCAATTATTTGCCTATGTCAAGGCTCATTTCTCTCTCAACTCTCTGCACAAATCTCTCCCTCAAATCAGGCTTGTTTCTCAATTAATTTTCGCCTTGCTGCCTTAATCAGACCATTGACTTCTTCCCACTTTATTTTCTACTTTTGTTTTTATTTCTGATGGCCATGACAAACCCTGCCTGCTCCCCATCTCTTCCTTATGACTCTGTTTTTCTCCCGCACCCGTTTCTCAAGCTCTGCTCTATTTCCCCATGTATGGTGGTTTAAATGAGACTGACTACCAAAGGCTCATATATTTGCATGCTCAGTCCCCAGTTGGTGAATACTTTGGAAAGATTAGGAGATGTGGCCCTGTTGGAGAGGTGTGTCGCTGGGAGTGCGTTTTGAGGTTTCAGAAGCCCACAGCAGGCCCAGTGTCTCTCTGCCTGAGCATTAGGATGTAGCTCTCCACCACTGCCCCAGTGTCATGTGCCCCACCATGTTCTCCACCACGTTGATAATGGACTGGGCCTCTGAAACTGTAAGCAAACCCCCAGTTGAATGCTTTCTTTTTATAAGAATTTCTTGGTCATGGTTTCTCTTCACAGTAATAGAACTCTAAGACACACAGGCTCCACTTGCCTCTATGGTCTTTAGGCTGTCTTCAGGTGGCTCCTCGGACAGCGGGGGGAAGAAGCTAGGCAGCATCAGTTCCCTGGTGGCCACCAACTTCACCAGCAGTGTGAGAGACTGAGACGGTGTGATCACATAGAAGTTGCTGGCAGGGACATTCTGGCTGCGTCTGGGGATCTGGGGTTCCCCTCTGGCCAACAGCAACCAATCTCTTTTCTGCAACAAGGACACACATCCTTTGGCTTGTTTTGAGGACAGCCCCGACGGCAGATTCTGAGTTCTCTTTGGGGTGTCAAGGAGGCCTTTAAAAGGGAGGAGTTCCTAAAAGCACCATTACTGTTCTTCCTGTCTGGTTTAGGATATGCCCGAGAGAATACCCAAAAGGTTTTGGGGAAGATACAAACTAAATGTTCTTTAGCTTGAAGTGAGTTCATTCTAGTTAGACATTAGACTATTAAATACTAACTAAGTGTAGAGTCTAAAAAAAAATGACAATCTTGTGTATGTTGTATATATGACATTTATGTGTGTGTGAGTGTGTGTGCAGGCATGCATGTGCCATGGTGTGTGTATGTCAGGGGACAAGATTTGGAACTTGGTTCTTGCCTTCCACCTTGTTGTAGCAAGGTATTTGTTTCTGAAATATATTCTAGGCTAGTTGACCCACAGTCTTCTGGGTAATTTTCCTATCTCCACTCCTATCTTGCCACAGATTAAAGACACATGCCACCAGGGCCTAGAGAGATGGCTCAGCAGTTAAAGGCACTGATTGCTCTTCCAGAGGATCTGGATTCAATGTCCAGGATCCACATGGTGGCGGCTCACAACCATCTGTACTTCCAGTTCCAGGGGATCCAATGCCTGCTTCTTCTGGCCTTCGTGGGCACCAGGCACCCAAGCGGTGCTTGGGTGTACACATGGACAAAATATGTATAAAATAAAATAACATAAAATGGACTAGAGTGCTTGGATTGAGCTTGAATGGGCAGGGTTGCATGGCTACTGGTTTTACTCAGTGACCCATCTCTTCTACCTCAGATTTTTGTTTACTATGGGGTGTGGGGGTATTTACCTTTAATCCCTGTACTCAGGAGAAGGAGGCTGGAGGCTCACCACTTGAAGGTCAGCCTGGGCCTATATATGAGACCTTGTCTCCAGAAAGCAAAACAAACAAAAGAACAATTCTTTCTAGAAATACAATTCTTCGTAAATATATTTTTTGTACTAGAAATTTAATATGATAACATTAAGCAACCTCCCTCCCAAGACAGTTTTTGCTTTGTGACCCCAGTTATCTAAGAACTCACTACTGTAGCCCAGGCTTCGCTACTGCTAGGCTGCTCTAACACCCTGTGCTGGGGTGACTCACCATGCCTGGTTCCAAGAATTATAATTGTGTGTGTGTGTGTGTGTGTGTGTGTGTGTGTGTGTGTAGGACAACCTCAGGTGTCATTTTTCAGGTACCGTTTTCTTAAACAGGGTTTCTCTTTGGCCTGGAACTCACCCAGTAGGCTAGGCTAGCTATCTGGTTTCTGCCTCTCCATCACTGGGATTATAAGCATGTACCACAATGGTAATTTTTTTTTAATGTGGGTGGTTCTAGGGATCAAACTCAGGTCTGACTGAGGCATTTTTCCAGCCTCTCTTTCTTTTTAATTTTTTGTGTCACTAGAAATGAAACGTAGGGCCTCACACATGCTAGACAAACACTCCACCACTGAGCTAGTTTTCCCACCCTAATTCTTTTTTTTTCATTGTTTGAGTAATTTTAATTTCTACTATCCTTTATAATGATTTCATTAGGCATTTGATAATCTCTGTCATCATTTTTATACTGTTCAGAACCATTCCATTAATTAATTTTTTTCAATTCTTTTTTTTTCTTCCCCGCCACCGCCTCCCATTTCCCTCCCCCTCCCCCAATCAAGTCCCCCTCCCTCCTCAGCCCGAAGAGCAATCAGGGTTCCCTGCCCTGTGGGAAGTCCAAGGAACCCCCACCTCTGTCCAGGTCTAGTAAGGTGAGCATCCAAACTGCCTAGGCTCCTACATAGCCAATACGTGCAGTAGCATCAGAAACCCATTGCCATTGTTCTTGAGTTCTCAGCACCTCTAATTCTTAAAGTTAGTCTTGAAATGGAGGTGTGTAGAGGATGGTGAGGACATCAGGTCTTATTTTGAGAATAAAGTCTGGTGGTGTTGGCACCGGAGGCAGTTGGGATGGGATGGATGACTGTGGGGGATGCCCCTGGAATATCCAGTGGAGGTTTAAGAAGATGCCGAAGTAGCCTGCAGACCAAGAAGAGAAAGAGGAAGTGTACAAGGGAAACTTTTAGTACAGCAAGACAGTGGGTGGGGACAGGACCCTTGAGATCAACTCGGTGAGTCCACAGAACAAAGTGAGGTGCTAGACCCTGCAGGCAGTGGCTCTGTGAATGTCACATGCCACAGAGACAGCAGAGGTTAGCACCCAGACAGGAAGAAGAGACAAGCATTTACAAATGAATTTGTAGGCACACCCTTTTTTATGAGATGGAAACAAGACAACTTTCTTTGGTCCTTTTTCAAGGAAAACCACAAATCTCCAAGAAACATGGAGTCAAATGGTTATAGTCATCGGTAAGTTATGTCCTCTTGCTGGCATAGACCATTAATCACCTCTGGCACAAATGTAACAGTTTCCCAGTTACATAACATGGGAACAACAAACCCTTACTAGTTCTATCATTCTAACATAAGAACAATGTGGAAGACAACAGGAAAAGGGGCCATCAGTGCTGAGTGGAAGACCATGGGAAAGGGACCTTCTGTAGCATGAATTCTAATTGTTCTTAATAATAAAAACTCAGAGCCAGATATTAGGCGATGAAAGTTGAAGGGTCAGAGAAGCAGAGCGGCCAGCCACTAGAGTTCTTACCTCTACCAATGTTCAGACCTAAGGGACAATCCTGTTTCTATGAATCCTCAAACTGCATCTTCAGACTGAATCCTCAGACTGCATCTGAGCTCCTGTCTCCTTCCACTTCATATTCTTCTCTCTGCCCAGCCACATCACTCCTGTCTCTACCTCCCTAGTTCTGGGATTAAAGGCATAGGATCCCAAGTGCTGGGATCACCTATGTGTGAATTCTGTTTCTCTTTTAGGCAGATTCAATCTTGTGTAGCCCAGGGTGGCCTTGAACTCACAGACTTCCATCTGCTTCTCTCTCCCAAGAGGTGGGATTAAAGTGTGGGCCACCACTGCCTGGTCTTTTATGGCTAACTAGTGGCTTAGCTTTGTACTCTGATCTTCAGGCAAGCTTTATTTGTTAGATTACAAACAAAATATCAGCACACCTATCAGTACTTTGTGGAAGACAAGAGAAAGTGACACAGGGAGGCACCTAATACCTGCTGGTGGCTTCAGAGAGAGGAGGTAAAGTTCTGCCATCTTAACTCAGTGCCATCAAACCACACAGCACAGAATACCACGGAGTCTGGTGGTCTCAGGCAAGGGGCAGGGAACCACTCATGCGTCTAAGAAGAAAAGCTGTGACTGACTATTCTCGTGGTTGACAGTCATGGGCTGATAAGGGAAATATGGTGCCTCTTCAATAAAATCTTGGATGAAGATAGGTGAGAAACATGATGCTTCCTCAAGAAAAGCATGGGGGGAGATGGGTGATCCAGGCATGGGAAAGCTAACTGTAACTATAATAATAATCTAAAACAGTGGAATGCTTACCCAGCCCCAGGCACTGTGTGAAGAGCATGTGGAGACCTTAGAAGTTCATATGTGGGCCGGAGAGACGGCTCAGCAGTTAAGAGCACTGACTGCTCTTCCAGAGGACCTGTGTTCTATTCCCAGCACTCATATGGCAGCTCACAACTGTCTATAACTCCAGTTCCAGAGGATCTGACACCCTCACACAGACATACATGCAGGCAAAACACTGATACACACAAATAAGAATAGCAGTAGAAAGAACTTCATATGCTGATACTATCTTTCTTATATCTAGAATTTTCCCCCTGAAGAACAGATTCAAACTGTGATACAAAGTCCATCTGAGGCTTACTGAATCCATCAAGCTAGGAGCAAATAATATTAAAATTATGGCATATGTGCTTATCAGGGTATTTGCCTACTCTACAGCCTTGCTAAGTCTGAGGGAAGACTAGGCAATTGCTTAGCTTCCATTGGCCAAGGTAACCTCTGATTAGGGTTCAGGATTTCAATCATCATTGTTTTTCAGACTTCGTTTTGTACCAATCTAGGCATTTGTAAGTTTGTTAAAAATTTATTGATTGGGGAGCTGCAAAGATGGCTCAGCGGTTAGAAGCACTTGCAGAATTGAATACCTAGGTTTAGTTCCTGGCACCCTGGTGCTCACAATTATCCGTAACTCCAGTTTCAGAAGATCTGACATCTTGTGATCTTCATGGGCACTAGGCATTCATGAGGTTCATACACATACATGCAGGTAAAACATTTATGCATATAAAGTTTTTTTATTGAATAGTTATTAGGTTCTAAGCACTAGGCGTGTAGAAATTCACTAGATACTGTGTACTCTTGGTATTTATAATTGAGTAAGGGGAAGCTTGTAAGGGATGTTTATCTAAGATGTCACGTGATCCACTCTTCTGACTGGTCTATATTTAGGAATGATTGTCCAGTGCCCAGAAAATTTCTCAGTCCTAAACAAACTGATAATGTCAACTGTGTGCACAAGACTTAACTAAGCATGAGATATCTTGCTACTGAGACAATGAGCTAGGGAGCATGGCATGTGATGTTTCTTGGATCTCATCATTAAAGAAGAATAATCTCTATTACACTATGGGCTTGCTAAGAATCTCTGAGTGCTGCACACAGAACACCTTTGGTCCCTGGACTCTGAGTCGACCAACCTGAGACGACAGCTAAGACTCTGTAGTCAGCTGGTATGTAGGAAAGACAGAGGAAAGACAGAAGTCTCAAAAGTCCCTGCTAACACTGGAAACCATCAGAGGACCAAGAAGATTTGCTTTTTGCTGCTGAAATAATTTTATAGAAATTTTTTTCTTTTTTTTCTTTTTTTTGGTTTTTCAAGACAGCGTTTCTCTGTAGCTTTGTAGCATGTCCTGGAACTTGCTCATGTAGACCAGGCTGGCCTCGAACTCACAGAGATCCGCCTGCCTCTGCCTCCCAAGTGTTGGGATTAAAGGCATGCACCACCACCGTCCGGCTATAGAATGTTTTTAAAATTTATGGGCTGGAGACAGAAAGAGATTTTCAGAAAACTCTGGAAGAGAAATGAATATGTTTGTATTAGATGGCTATGTTAATTTGTCTTGAATTCCCAGGAGCACCTGGAGAGACTGGGAGGAAGCTGAACTTTAAGGCTCCTGTTTAGGACAGTAGATTTCTAGCTTCTCCCCTGGGTAGTGGTTTATGGCACTAGAGACTTGAGGTCCAGGGTGTTAGCTAAGTTATGGGTTGACCTGTTAGGACAAGCAAGTATGGCTAACTGCCACAGCAGGTATCTGAAGCTGAGAAAAAGCACTATTTGGGGACGTCTCAAAACCAGCAGCCTTTGGGGTCCTCGAGGGGAACAGTGCTAATGACCATAGGTAGACAACTGCTAAGTTCTTTCTAATATACTTTGACTGGTTCTAAGGAAAAGAGCATGAGTTAGATGCTGAACTTACCAGAAGGAAGATATGATGCTATGATATTATATATGATATATTTAATATGCTATGATATGATATAAAATATCTCCTATGGGCTCGGGTTTGCTGTGGTCCCGTCGGTGGAGCTGTTTGGGGGAGGGAACCCTTAGGAGGTGGGGCCTAGCCGAAGGAAGTGAGTCAGTGGAGGGTTATAGTCTGGCCTGGATTCCTGGTTTGGTCCACCAAGATGTGATCAAACAGCTTGTGCTTCTGCCACTGTGAGCCTTCCTCATGGAGCACATCCCCCACCGTGATGTATCTCCTCACTGTGAGACAAAATACATCTCTCTTCCTTCAAGTTGGTTCCTTGTCAGGTATTGGCTCATATCCAGAAGAAAGGCAGCTAATATACAGTATGGGGAAAGATGCCTGTGCTTAGGCTGGGATTGGAGATGCCACAGAATGTGGCTTAGACTTCACAAAGTGGGTGCCTTCTCTTCAGAGCAGGTGTGGATGGGGCAGGGCTGAACGGCATGCCTTACTCCAAGTTCAGCCTCAGTAAGGTCATCCGCCCCCAACTTCTTTACAGTTGTACCGACTTTCTTCTGGGTACAGCTTAATGATCCATTATGGAAACCAGAGAGAAGGAAGGGGAGAGGGTTACTGACCTTGGGCTGACAGGAGTAGAAGTGGTCTGCAAGGAGGTCGGCTGGGTATTTGTTATAGCCAGTAGGGACCTTAGTCTGCAGTTAATGAAGCATGGCCGGGTGTGGAGTGAGGCAGGCACAGGGAGCAAGTGGGAACAAACACCCACTTAGCCTTGCTTGTGGAAAGAGATTCACCTCCTTGGTATAATGCATCCAGGAAAAGAAACACCAAGCTAAGCGTATGCTGGGCCTTTGGAAATGGGAAGGGAAACAAGAAAGAAACTGGGTTTGTTTAGCATTTGCTTTCTCTCTCACCCCAGCAAGGAAGGAAATGGGAAGAGAGAAGCTGCTGCTGTAGCACACAATAGTCTTATCGTGGTTTGGATCTAAAATAACTCCCATAGACTGTCTGTAGAAATCTTGGTCCTCAGTCGCTGGGACCCTGCGGCAGAAGCTAGAAACTTTAGGGCTTAGCTGCAGGAAATAGGTTACCTCGGGGAGTGTCCTTGGAAGTTAGACCTTACCTTGGTCTCCCTTCCTGTAACTCTCTCTGCTTCCTGTCTATCATAAACTGAGTGATCTCTGCCACGTGATCTTTCTCACCGTGGGCCCAGAATCAGCTGAACCCAGGACTATGTTCTGAACATTGAAACTGTGATCCCAAGTAAGTTCCCCTCTCTTCATTATAGCAGGCATTGTGCCATAGCGATAAAAATCTGACTAATGAAACCATTCTGCTCTCACACTGGCCCCCATAATCATGGTAAAAGATCCCCAGCCCTCTAAAACAGATAACCCAGTCCTCGCAGGTGAACATTCTTCAGGACAGACAACAATGCAAACTTTTATACATTTAAAAAGACTAAATGTTCCAAAATGTGTTCTTCAACCACAGTAGAATGAAACTAGAAATCAGTACCGAAAGCATCTTGGGAATTTATGAATATGTGCAGACAATATGCTTCTATCTGTACTTAACTGAGGAACTCACAGGAGACGTTAGAAAATCATTAACTGTGAATGGAAATTAGAACCTAACACAGCAACATTACCGATGACATGCTAAGGCAGGGTTTACAGAGAGACAGGAGAAAAGGAGCCACCAACTTCCCTAGCTGTGAACACCTTGGGCCGCAGCAGCGACTGGTCTGCAAGTCATGCCCACTGGTGTCATAGGGGCACAAATGTCATCAAAGTAACAAGGCCCACTTCACAAGCTGAACCCGTACCTGACATCATTACTGGGGCCAAGAACCTACGACTTGACAGAGCATAGGCCCTAGGGGAGAACCTACTTCTATTACTCTGCTGAGTGGACATTGTTATGGTCAAAATAAAACGGCGATGTTCCCTGAGTGGCTGCATTGGGCAGCAGGCCACGAGGAGCTGTGGTGGTAAAAATGCTGCAGTTCTGGAGTGGCCCAGGGCCATGAGGGGCAGCAGATCCCAGGCAGGGAGCCTCATGGTGGGTGAGAGACAGAGACACACCATGAAGAGAAAGTGGGTATTTATTTAGTGGGTTATGGAGGAGAAAGGGGGGAAGAGGAAAAGGGAGAAGAGTGGGGGTAGGGTAAGGGGAGGGAAGAAGTGGGAGAAGGTAGAGAGGGTAGAAGCTACCTCTTCAGGAGACTGAAAGGGAAGGACTCAGGCTGGAGGTGGAAGATCAGCTTGGCTCAGCACTGGGGGGGGGGAGATGGAGTAGGCGGGGCTTATCTCTTAAAGAGACCGGACAGACCACTACAGACATAGTATTAAACCAACTCCTGATGAGTTGTCCTTATACCCATAGATTAGAGTGTATCTCTGCCCTCACCAGAGAAGCTTCTTTTTTTGCAGTAGGTAGTGATTGACTCAGAGACCCACAACTGGTCAAGGTGTAGAGAAAAAGAGACTGTGGACATTTATATCATACTCCTCCACCCAAAGCTCAGGGCTGGCAGTGGAAGAGAGGGGCAGAAAGATTGCGAGCCACAGGGGTAGGTGACTACAAGGAAACTGCCTTCTGCACGTAGCAGGGGAGTGGCACATACAAATCCACAGCAATTGAGATAGCAAGCAAAGACAAGACTTGTTTTAATGTGTATAGGTGTTTTGCCTGAAGGTATATCTATGTGTCACACGCATACCTGGTATCTGTGAAGTAAGAAGGCATCGGATATCCTGAAACTGTAGTTATAGAGGGTTGTGAGCCACTATGAGGGTGCTGGAACTGAACTTGGATCTTCTGTAAGAGCAACAAGTGCTCTTAACTGCTGAGTTATCTCTCCAATCCCTTGGCTTAATGTTTAAAAAAAAAATCAGTCAATAGATTATACTATACTAATAAAGAAAAAAACCTATATAATCATCCAGTAGATTTATTTTTTTTTAACAAAATTCAATAACCTTCCACAATAAAAACGAACAACAAACTAAGAGTCAGGATAGAACTTCCTTATCTTGACAAAGTGCTAAAACCAAAATAAAACAACAAAAATGAAAAGGAACCTCATAGCTGTCTGCTGTAGTGGCTCATGGGAAGCTGATGTAGGGGGATCACAAGTTGAAAACCAGCCTGGGCTGGATAGTGAGTTCCAGTCCAACCTAGACTACAGTGTAAGACTCTGTTTCAAAACAAAGAGGCAAGCAAACACCCCATCCCTACAAAACTTCAAAATTCTAACTCAGTGGTAAAAGGTAGCACACTGTGGTGGCTTAAATAAGAATGGCCCCACAGGCTCTTGTTTGAATGCTTAGTCACCAGGGAGGGGCACTACCTCAGAAAGTCAAGGAGGTGTGGCCTTGTTGGAATAAGTGTGGCCTTATTGGAGGAAGCATGCCATTGGGCGTGGGCTTCGAGGTTTCAAAAGCTCAAGCCAGACCCAGTGGCTCTCTCTTCCTGCTGCCTATGAAAACAGATACAGAACTCTCAGCTGGTTTGCTAGCACCAGCATGCCTACATGCCGCCATGCTTCCTGCTAAGATGACAATAAACTAAACCTCTGAAACTGTAAGCCAGCCCCAATTAAATGTTTTCCTTTATAAGAGTTGCTGTGGTCATGGTGTCTCTTCACAGCAATAGAACACTGACTAAGTCTTATCCCTTGTCTACATTACTGTACCGGGGATGTGCTGAGGCCCAGAGGTCTTTTAGGAGGTTAGGATTCTGGGTGTGATCGCAGGGGAGAGGCATCCATGAAGATACCAAGTATATTAACAACATGGTGCATGGGAACCTGTATTTTCTCAATTTGATTTATGAAAACAGCAAGGTGACAATTATCACAGCAGGGAGCTGTGAGGGCCAAGAAAGATGTGACAACAGCCACAAGGATGGAAAAGGATAAACAAACAAACCAATGAGTGGGGACAAGGTCTGACGGAGTGGAAAAAGCTTCACAGTGAAGACATTTAAGCAGAACCCGGGAAACATGAATAAAACTTTGTCAGGCGGACAGAGGCGAGAGCACAGTGCGAGCATGTGAAATCAGTTAGCGTATTTGGGGAACACTTAGCAATTTATTAATGTCTCTGGAATGGAGACTAGATGAGGCTGGGTGAAAGATGAAGCAAGAAAAGTAGACCAGGCTGGCCCACAGGAGGCCCTGGGACTCCATGCTAGGCTGCTGCCTTCAGAGTTCTTCCCCACACAACCTCCAGATTCTAGGCTCTGCCCACATTCTATTTTTTTTAAAGGTTCTTGACCTGCCATCACCCCACTCTCTGCTTGGAATCTTGGTCTTGACTCTTGGCCTCTACAGCCAAGGCTTTCCATCTCCACACCCGCTCACAGCCCAACCAGCCCGTAGCCTGTGTGCTCAGACTCCCGCTGGACGTGTCCTGGCTGGAATGCTGTCATTGCTGTGGCCAACTGGGGCAGACATGGACTGGAAACTCAGGAATGTGTCTCTCGAGACGCCGACATTTGAAGTAGGAAGCCGAAAGACTTCGGGGCTGTTTTCATTACTTTTTCTAGTTCACACAGACCTGACTTTGTCGGGAACGAGGATGTGGACAGTGAGTCACTCGCTACATAACTGGGACTACACAGCAGTCTTCGGTGATTGGAACAGCTTTTTCCTGGCAAGGGATGGATTCATCTCGTAAAGACTTGGAAAAAATTAATTTTATTTACTTATGTATTTATCCCCTACCACATTTCATAAAATTGTTGTGCAAACTTAGAAAAAAAAAAGGCACCAGCACATAAAGACCACATGATGAGTTAAGGAGGGAGATTGGCTAGAGGAAGAAGCTAAGAACTGGGCAATAACAAAGCCAGGACCAGGGACACTGCCAGAAATGCTAGAGGTCCCTATGGTTCTCCTTGACAAACAATAAGAGAGACTTGAATGGATGCCACCAAGAAGCAATGTTTCAGAGACCACCTGCAGTCAACATGACAACGCACTCCTCGTGGCTGTAGAGTGGTTTAAGATTTGGGGCCTGGAACAAGCTTTCTGGGTTCAGTCCTGACCCCACCATTTCTCTGCATCTTAGTTTCCTCATCTGCCCGACAGGGATGGCTTTTATGGAAGGGAGAGTAGCCCACTGGAGCAGGTGGCTCTGGCAGCCTCGGCTTTCTCCCCCATTCCCTCTGCCTTGCTAAAACTAGTAGATTACATTCCTCAAGCTGGCCACCAAGGTCCATTCCACTATTTGTCCACTCCCCCTCCTGAGGCTGACTGCCAAGGTCCAGCTATCAAAGTATGGAAGTCCAGTAATCAGAAGCCTCCTTGGCAGACTTATTAACATGCCCAAATAAAATTAAATACTTCATCCTCATGTGGGCTTTCCCATTTCACCTTTTTTTTTTTTGAGACAGGGTTTCTCTGTAGTTTTGAGGCCTATCCTGGAACTAGCTCTTGTAGACCAGGCTGGCCTTGAACTCACAGAGATCCACCAGCCTCTGCCTCTGGGAGTGCTGGGATTAAAGGCGTGTCCCACAACTGTGGCCCATTTTACCTTTATAAACCGCTATTTTCTTATATGCCTGTCTGTCTCCCCTCTATCCAGAGGCAGTCCTCTGTGCCTGCAGGGACAGATATCCCAGCCCCCTCTCCCTTGTTCCCTTCCCCTTCTCCTTCTTCCTCTATCTCTGTCTCTTATTACCTGTCCTCTGGGGCAAATAAATCTCCTTTGTGTTGAGAACTTGACCTTGGGGTCCTGAGCCAATACTTTTCCTTTCAGTTATTTTATAGGATGGTTATGGTAATAAAATAATACTTGCAAAGTACTTGGAACTGTGTTAGGTACAAAGTCGGCATAATAAAGAACTACATTTCTAAAATTAGCTACGCATAACAGTGTATATGTTCAATCCCAGAATTCAAGAGAAAACGGCATGTGGATCTCTGTGAATCCAAGGCCAGCTTGGTCTAGATAATGATTTCCAGGCCAGCCAGGGTTATGTAGTGAGGCTTCTTTTTTTTATCCCTAAAATTAAGATGAATTTAATTATTAGTTGCTTCTTATTTTGTTAAATGTAAAATAATTGGGTAATTTTTAGATATAGGTCTATAAAAGCATCAAAGGACGCTGTAAGGACACAGACACTTAGGATCTGGATTAATCTAAGAGTGAAATTGATGAGACTGTAGATGTTGTATAGTTTTCTCTGGGAGTAAAACCCTCCATCCTAGAGGGACGCTCCATAAGATACAGGAGTCAGAAAGGAGGTGAGACAACAGGATAGTCTAAGGGAGGTGGAACACTCCACTCCATCCTTCAGGGATGGTCATTAAATTCAGGAAGTAAACACCTTCAGGAAGTCCCTGAAACTGACCAGACTCTCTAGGCCCCTTTCCCTCAATCACACACATACACACACACACACACACACACACACACACACACACACACACACACACACATGCACGTACACACACATGCATGCACACACACACACGCACACACACAGATACACACATGCACACTGTAAGAACTGTTGGAGATACCCTGCTTACAGGAGGCTCAGAACAAGCAAGCCGCCTGGACGAAGCAGAGAGCAGTCTAGTTGCCTGGAAGAAGCATAGATGAACTCAGTTACCTGGAGTCAACACTCTAGGCTTGCAGATTTTGTGAGTTGTCACCCATGCTGGGGTGGACTTTTGGTGATTTCTGCTCCTGTAAATAACCCCTCACCCATCCTCTTGTAAGTAATTCCAATAAAACTCATTGGTTCACCAAACTGAGCGTTGGTGGCATCTGTGCTTCGGTCTGTCATCAATTTCCTAACTAGGATAAGGAGATGTTTGTTCATGTCTCCCGAGAAATGTCACACAACACTGGAGAATACCTATATTCCAGAAAGACTGGGTAAAGCATTTCTGACGAAAGCAAACACTCAAATAGAGGAAAGTAACCTTTGGGGAAGACAGAAATGGAGTGGTTCCCAGAAAAACCTATCAGGGACTGGAAAGCACACATCTGACTGCAGGTGACTCCGGCTTAGAGTGCGCAAAATGCAGCTGGAAAAGTTACACGTTTGCAGCTGTGGAGTCTGTTAGGGTGGCACTAACGGCGAGGGTTTGACTATCGCAGTGTGTATTTTGTCCAGAAGAGCTGCTCTGAGTTAAGGCTGGAGGAGAGGGAGCAGCGAACCAACTGCCCTGCGCCTTCACCCGTGGGGAAGTTCATGAACCTGAAAGTGAAAACCTGGAGTCAACTAACTGGCCAGGGACAAGTTAGAAAATGTGCTGTGTAGGTAGTCAGAAGGCAAAGGGGACTAGTGAGCACGTGATGGGGTTACTTCTGCATTCAGAGGTCAGCGCCGGCTGCTTCTCCTTCTGAGAGCAGTCAGAAAAGCTTGGTCGTGTAGAGAGGCCGTTTGGAGTGAGGCATTGTCAAGGGTTTGAATACAGGGCGATGAGAAAGGGGCAGCATGAACAGAGGAGGATCAAAGGCGGGGAAATGTAATGTTCTTCATTCATTTGATGGGAAAATACGCTACATGAAGGAAATACTGGGAGATAAAGCTGGACCTTGAATACTGGACTAAGAGGACTAAGAAATACAGATAACAGTCTCTAGAGTGTGTGTGGGGGATCTAGACAGAGGAGGGAATTACGTGGCTTCATTTACCCTGAGGGCATATGAGAACTCGAGTTGAAGGGAATGGGGTAGTGGTGGTGAAGCTCAGAATCTAGATTCCCGCCTGCTAAGAGACTTTTGCGAGGAAACAGAGCGACTAGCAGATCTTTTGGTAAAGACCTGGGGGTGTGGTAGGGTGTGGCTCCAGCCAGTTTTCACTTAGAACATTTGTGATGTACTGGAGTTATATGGGTCAGGAGGCAGAAATACTTGAGAAAAGCTAAGAGTGTTTCAGCAGACGTGAGGGGCAGTGGTTAGAGTTGAGACCTTTTAGGGTGAGGGGACACACACACAGTACACCGGGCTTGCGGTCGAGAGCTCTGGAGGACAGACTGAGCTGAAGCAGGAGGCTGCCCAGCCATGACACAGCACAGTACCCGAGGACTCTATCTGCCTGGTCCAGAGAAGGGTGAGCCCTCTCTACCAACTCCAGCCTCTACAGTACACTTATACACAGGGGTGGCTTTCATTAAATAGTGCTAGACATGAAGAGAGAGAGAGAGAGAGAGAGAGAGAGAAAGAGAGAGAGAGAGAGAGAGAGAGAGAGAGAGAGAGAGAGAGAGAGAGAGGACCACAAGTTTGAAAACCAAAAGACAAACAAAAGGTCATCAGGCTTGACCTGACTTGTATAAGTTCTGTAATCTCCACATTTGTGGTCACTCTCTCTCACACACACAGAGACACAGACATATGCAAGCAAACAAATAAATGTAATGATAGTAGAAGAAAACAGAAAGAGCTGGACACGGTGGTGCACACCTTTAATACTAGCCCTCAGGAGGCAGAGGCAGGTGGAGCTCTGGGAGTTTGAGGCCAGCCTGGTCTACAGAGTGAGTTTCAGGAAAGTCAGCACTATGCAGAGAGAGACACTGGCTCAAAAAACCAAACCAAACCAAAAACCAAAAAACCCCCAAGAGAACAGGAAGAAACAAGTGGAAATTATAAAAGCACTAACCAATAATGCTGCAAACCACGTGGCCGATATGCACCAGGTGCTGTACACATCTGGTTATCCTCCCTCCCAGACACGCAAGGCCCACCTTATAGCTTCTGTTAGACATGACAGAGATAAGAGTTACTAGCGGGTCTCACACGCGCCTCCCTTTCCTTCGCTCTCCCTGCTGTACTGCTCACGGGAGAAGCTAGCGCTGGACTTGAGTATTTTACACAGGAGCTGGCAGCGAGGCAGAGTTCACGTCAGAGAGCCAGTTTAGAATACGTGGCTGAGTGGGAGGAGGAAGAAGAGGAGCAGGGCCCCAAGGATGTGGTGAGAGCCTGAGCATGTGCACGCTTGTGTGTAGAGGGCCCAGGGTCAGCACCAGGTTACAGATAATTAAGTGGAGGAGAAAGAACTGAGAAACGCCACTGTGTTTATAAGATGGCTCTTCTTTGAAAACACATTAATTAATTAAAAAATTACTTTTGGGTCAGTGAATAACGTTTTTTTACATGTCATCTGTGCAGAGACTAAACCACATGGGGCCACTGTGCTTGTCAGAGTTATGATTACATAAATACAGCATCGTTAGAGATGTGTCTGTTGCTTAAGTTCACAGTCAGGAAACAAGGAGCAGGGCTGGAGGGCATCAGATGCAAAGCACAGGCTTTCCTTGAGCAATAGGGATATTTTCACCAGAATATCTTAGAAAACTGCCCCGAACCACTCAAAAGTGGAGGTACTGGGGCAGGAGAGATGGCTCTGCAATTCTAAAGTGTCGGCTATTTAACAGAAGACTGGAGTCTGGATCCCAGCACGCATGGAGCAAGCCAGGTGTGCTTGCAAGGATCTGTATCCAAGCTCTGAGGGGGCGGAGGCAGGAAGATCACTGGGGCTTGCTGGCTTCCTGCCTAGTCTAGAATTCACAAACTCCACTTCAAGAAGAAATACTGCCTCAGATGAAAAGGCAGAGAGACATAGGACACTGAAGCTCTTTTCCACCCCATCATCCCATACATCCATACCCATGCATATAAACAACTATTTTAAAAAATAGAGGTAACAAAAGAGGGGAATTTCTGCTCTGAGCCAAAATTTGACTAAAGCTGAGGATTTGGTTGGGGAAGTTGGGAAGTGGCAGAAATACTAGGAAAAGGCGAGTGTGCCGTTCAGGATTTTAGGGTAAGTCACATTTACACCTCAACCTTTAAGTCAAATCAAGGACATAAAAAATGACTTGAAATATGCTTTCTCTAAAAGGGAATAGAATACATAAAATCTAATTTAAAAAGGCAAGTGGGAAGGGTTCACCAAGAAAGCACCATTTGAGTTGAGTCTTTCAGGTTAGGGCAGGATTTGAACACATGGAGATGAGAGAAGAGACAGCATGAACAGAGGACCAAGGAGGAATCTAATGCTTCTTATTTATTTTGTTGTAATATATACTATGTAAAGAGATAATGGGTGATAAGGCTGGACCTTGAACACTAACTAGACTAAGAAATACGGGGTATTAGTAGCAGCAAGATAGTGTGTGTGCACGTGCATAGATATGCATGTGTGTGCTTGTGTTGCTGGGGATCAGATCTAGGGCATCACGCACACCAGGCAAGTTCTCTCTCACTGAGCTACAACACCAGTTGCAGACACAAAATATTTTGAAGCTAAAGATGACAGACTCAAGGCCATTCTTCAAGGTTAGTTTATGGGCATTGCCACAAACCACACCGAGAAGGGGAAACAAGGAAAGCGTCTGGACCAATGAAGAAATAGCTGCAATAGTAAAGCACAAGCAAAGCAGGATTTGACTAGCACAGTGAGGATATAGGGGAGAGAACGTGCTGGCAGACTAGGACAAGCAAGGCTCACTAAACCAGTGGGTGTAGGCACATGAGAAAATGTGATAGTCAGAGGACTGCTTCAAGAAGGTAATATGAGGGCTGGAGAGATGGCCCAGCAGTGAAGAGCACTGACTGCTCCTCCGGAGGGTCTGAGTTCAACTCCCAGCACCCACCTGGCAGCTCACAACTGTCTATAACTCCAGGATGCAACACCCTCACACAGACATACATGCAGGCAAAACACCAATGCACATAAAAATAAAAATAAAACAAAAAGAAGGTAGTTTGAGGCTGGGCACGGCGGTACACGCCTTTAATCCCAGCATTTTGCAGGCAGAGGCAGATGGATCTCTGTGAATTCAAGGCCAGCTTGATCTACATAGTAAATTCCAAGTTGGCCAGAATCATACAGCAAGACCCTGTCTAAAAAGGAAAAAAAAAGGAAATAAGTTTAAAAAAAGGAAAGAAAAAGTAATTTAGTGTCAATGTGCAGGTAAAATGGAGCTGGAAGGTCAGGTAAGGGAAGTTAGGAGTTTATAAAAGAGTTGTGAGACAAGCATTGGAGACAGGAAACAAGGACATCTGCAGGTTAGGAGAGGACAACTGATGTGGCCTGAGGTGACTCGAGTGTAAAGGACACCACAGCTGAAAGTGGCTGAGGTTTCAAGCGTGGGTGGCTTAGACAATGGTGGATGCTATTAACAGAAAGACAGAAGTCAGAGGCAGAAATTGGCTGCAGTGGAAACATCGGTGCGAGGAGAGGGCACCAAGGGCTCTGGGAACTGAGCAGTCACCAGACTTGAAAAGAACAAACAAGCGTGAAAATATAAAACGAAAGATGGAGGTAAAGTTCTATAAATACGGGGCAGGGGAGATAGATCAGCCATTAAGAACTCTTGGTATCCTTCCAGATGACCCAGTTTGGTTCCAGTACCCATGTCAGACAGGTCTCAACTTCCTGCAGCTCCAGCTCTGGTCGCTGTGGGCAGCAAGACAAAGGTGATGCCCTCACATAGATATACATACATACATACATACATACATGATATACATGCACATATAGATATACAATGCACATATAGATATATGTGCATACATAGATATACATGCATATATAGATATACAATGCATACATAGATATATATGTGTACATGTTAATAAAAATAAATGGGGGCCCTCATTAGCTTCTTGTCCACTTGACACAAGCTAAAGTTATCTGGGAAGAGGCAACTGAGAAACGGCTTCCATGACACTGATTGGCAGGCAAGTGTGTAGGGTGTTTTCTTGATTAGTGGTTGATGTGGGAGGGCCCAGTCCATTATGGGTGATGCTTCCCCTGGGCAGGTGGTCCTGGGCTGTATAAAAATGTAGGCTGAGCAAGCCATAGAGAGCATCCTCCGTGCTCTCTGCTTCCGTTCCTGCCTCCAAGCTCCTGTCTTAGGTTCCTGACTTGGCTTCCTCTGACGCTAGATTGTCAGCTATAAGGGAAGCCTTTCCTCTCTAAGTCACCTTTGGACTATGTTTCCTCCTCTCTCCACTCATGCTGCAGGCTCCTGCACGCCACTGGGCTAGTCTCCAGTGTATCCAGCCATTCACAACTGTGCCTTGTTTGTCTTTTACATTTATTCACCTCCCTAACCCTATTTTCACAAGTTGCCCAAACTTGTTTTCCAGATTTTTGTTTTTATTAATCCCAGACAGAGACATCTCAGTGAGTTCGAGACCAGCCTAGTCTACATGGTAATCTCCAGAATAGCCAGGGCTACATAATAGAGAGAACTTGTCTCAAAATACAAAAACCAACACCAAAATTCCTGTACTCTAAGCACTGAACAAGGCATTGATGGTTCCTGCCCACAACACTAATACTCAGAAAGCATAGAGGCCATCCTCAGCCACACAGCATGAAGATCGACCTGGGCTACATGAAACCCTGCCTTAAAAAAAATCTTATTGTATTATAAACAGGACCTGCAGGCTCAGGCCTGGCCTATCATTCTAGCTACTTCAGGGTGGCTGAGACAGGAAGGTCTGGGATACAGGCTTGCTTGGGCTGCAGACAGTCCCTGGGTAACAGAACTGAGATCTGTCTCAGAACAAAAATAAGTAAATAGATAGATAGAAGGAAGGTTGGGGACCCAAGAGAGGGATAGGGTGTTTGCCTAGCGTGTGTGAGATTCTGGGTTCAATCTCCAATATGACAAGAAGAAAAAGGACTGAAAGCACCTGGGAGAAGCACCTGCTGAGCGATGGATGCTCAGAGATTTTGAGGAAGTGGGTGGAGCACACAGTAAACTGAGCTGCTGGGCACTCACTGAACTGATTGATCTGTGCTCTGCAAACACAGGAGGTGGGCATTCTTCAGACCAGAAACAGGAACTCGGTGGGTGGGCCCCGAAAGGGAGTGTGAGCTTTGAAACAGAAGTCCTCTTCTGATAGTGGAAGACACAGTGCTGTGCTGCCCTTCCATCTGGAGCCATCCTGCCTATCTGTCACCTGTGCCCACCTGGTCAAGCCTGTGCCTTTTAGTTTTAATTATATGTGTGTGGGTACCTGTGCAGAACAGAGGTGTTGGGTCTCTCTAGAGCTCGGGTTACAGGGGGTTGTGAGCAGCCCAAGGTGGGTGCTGGGAACCGAACTCAGGTCCCCTGGAAGAACAGCATGTCCCCTTAAACTCTGTGCCATCTCTCCTGCTCCAGGTCGATTATTTATTCAGTATCTCGTCTTGGATTCTCTTCTCACTTAGTTTATTTTGATTTAAGTGTGGCATTAATTTTCTTTGTTCCTTTTTTAGGTTTTTGAGATAGGGTCTCACGCTGTAGTTCTGGCTGGCCCAGAACTTGCAATGTAGACCAGGCTAGTCTCGAACTCGCACACATTCACCTGCCTCTGCTTCCCAAGTACTGGGATTAAAGGTGAGCGTCACCACACCTGGTTTCTTTCCTTTTTTTTTTTAAATTTATGTGAACACACATGGGCCTGTGTATGTGTGTGTGTGAGTGTGTGTGCATGGTGTGTGTCAGTGGAGACCAGAAGAAGGCATCAGACCCCCTGAAACTGGAATCACAGGAAGTTATGAGCATTCTGATGTGGGCACTGAGAACTGAACCTGCACCCTCTGCAGGAGCAGTAAGCTCTCTTAGCTGCAAAATTATCTCACTAGCGCCTTGCTAGTTTTCTTTTTCTCTTAAAAATTGCTTATTGTGTAAAAATTATTTATTGTGTATGTGTATAATTTGTGTGTGTGTAGAGTTAGAGGGCAACCGTATGGAGCTGGTTCTCTCCTACCTTAGCCTTCTGAGTCATCTGGACAGGCCACATTAGTTTTCCATGCATGTGCTGTGCTTTCTATTTGCTTTTGCTCCACGGCTGGCATCTTGATTTTCAAGGCAGATGCCAAGCAATTGTTGGATATTGCATTTACCCCTCTCCCCACACCCCTTCCTTCCCCGAGTTCTAATTGGTTATATATGCCCACAAATGATTCTATGTTGGGTTTTGTTAACCTTGATCTCTGATGCTCTAATGCAAGCCATGTATGTGTTTCTATCTCTTCCATTACAGGCTGTTTCTTGAGGACACAGCTGTATCTATATGTTACCACTGAATGCGTATCTAGGGCTTCATACAAAGTCTGAGATGGATCGGGACTAGAGACTTCTTCAAATGTGATGATGAGCACAGTGTTAGAAAGGCCGTGGGACTTTAAACATTTATCATTATTATCGTGTGTGTACGTACAGTGTGTGTGTGTGTGTGTGTGTGTGTGTGCGTGCAGGTGTGCCACAGTGCCTGAGTAGAGGCCAGAGGACAATTTCCTGAGTCCATTTTCATTCTCCACTGTGGATTGTGGGAATTGAACTCAGACTCACAAGGCGTATGTGGCAAGCACTTTTACCCACTGACCTGTTTTTTTGAGCCCAGAAAGGAAGTAGGTTTCAAAGCAACATCACTTACGTCTAAAGTTTGTAAACTAAGGGGTTCTGACTGATTTCAGGAAGCGTTCTGCTACAAACTTTACGTTTGTGGGCAGTGCTTGTAACTGCCACCCCAAAACTGACCTTTCCTGACAGAGAGATGATCTGAATTTCTGTTTCTAGCCATGCTATCGATGAGAATAGCACCTGGGCCCAGTGAAATGGCATGGTTGGTAAAGATTTTTGCTGCCAAACCTGAAACCCGAGTCTGATCTCCAGGACCCACAGGGCTGAGGGGCAGCACTGACCCCCCAGAAGTTGTCCTCCCTGCTCTCCGCTCTGCACATGTGCCGTGGCATTCACGCCCCCCCCATGCACACAAAATAAAAAGATCTGCTATGCAAAAAAAATGGCATTTGTCTCACACTCGGGAGCCAGAGGCAGGGGAATCTCTGTGAGTTCGAGGCCAGCCTGGTCTACAGAACTAGTTCTAAGACAGCCAAGGCTATGTAGAGAAATCCTGTCTCAAAAACAAACAAACAAACAAACAGAATAGTGGGCAGGTTCTTTGGTACCACACTTGATCAGTTAGTTGGTCAGACTGTAACAGGCCGATGCCTGAAAAGCCATCTGGTAGAGTGTATTAATGTTTCCTTTGTGTTCATCTAACAAAAGTATTGTTAAATTTACTGTAAAATTCAAAGTGTTTCCAGTTTCCCCATCCTTTCCAGGGTTGCTGCAGGTCTGGGTTTAGGGAGCAGTGAATGGCTGTTTTTCTCTAGTTGTGACTCTTGCCCGGGCACAGGACACTCACCAGCAAGCAGTGACACAGAGCGTGGAAATGTTGCTGATTTGTCTCCAGCTCATCCCAGTCCAGCTTCCAGCAGCTCGTGGGTCTGAGGATGAAGGGGAGTCCGTAGGTCAGGGACTCACAGATCCCACTGGATGTTAGAGCCCTGGAAAAGAAAGCCTTCTTAGCAGTGCCAGGACCTCTAACCACACCCAGCTCTGATCTAGGACGTCTTGGGGGAGCTGATGGATCAGGGTGTGTAATTTAGAAAGTGCGGTCAATAGCACGGAATCTGGCACACTGGAAGTTCTCAGAGCTCAACAGCCTTCGCCTGGGGCCCTATAGTGTGAGCTGAAGGGAGCAAAGTCGGGCTTTCCCATTGTCTGCCTGAGAGTTGGATCCCCTGAAGCAGCACTTAGAGGAGTGGTAGGGTTAAAATAGACCTGGATATGCTTTGTCCCTGAAAGGCTCATTCCCATACTAACCCCATGGCTTTTGGCAAGTCCACCGGGTGGCTGAACGTCTTTGCATCAATCTTGCTTTTCTCTGCACACAGAGCCCATGTTTCCAATTCCTACCTATATCTCCAAGCCTTCTGTGGTAGCAGCTCTACATCTGCCCCTCTGGCTTCCACTTGCTAAGAGCCCAACCTTACTGGTTTTTTGGTTTTTTTTTGTTTTGTGACATGCTTGTAACTGCCTGACTGCCAAGATAGACCCCGAATCTCTGCACTTCCAAGCCATGGAATTCAGAATAGAGTAGAACGGTGAGGCCTTTTCGATGCATACTTGATCACTTGCAGCTTGTACGGAGAGTCTGGAGACAGGGAAGCCATCTGGTAGAGTGTGCTGATGTCTCCTTTGGGATCATCTGTCCTCAACGTGCCAACGGCTGTCCCAGGAAGCAGGGATGGGCTGAGAAAGCGCTCGTGGAGGTCACATTTCAGGCACACTACAATCAAAGGAGAGTTAGAGAAGAGGCCGGGTTACAAGTTATCTCAGGCTGCCATTAAGAGGCAAGTTCACTTTCCCTAGGCAGGCCAGGGTTAGGAGGAGGCAGGGGGATGGGAAGAAGAAGGCGCGCTTGGTTGGAGGAGGAGAAGCAGATCTCCTCACGGTTTGCTTAGCCTCTGAGCTGGGCACATCTTCCCTGGCTTTACAGCTGGGCTCACCGAGTGTTTGCCTCAGAACAAGAGGTCTGGTTTGTCCTTCATCTCGGGAAGCTAGAGACTTGTTAAGTCTTGAACCTGGGTAATCCGCAGAGGCCCTTGGGGAATCTTGCCTCTGCTTCCCTGCGGCTTTGGCAGGCGTGCCGGTCAGATGAAGGAAGCGCCGGAAAGCAGAACTCAGTCAGCTGACTGCTACTGTTTCTCTCTGGGCTATTCTAGGGGGCATTCAGGACTACAGGAGGAACAAGTTCCTGAAATAGCAGCTTATGCTTAATGTCTGGAAGGAACTGAGTATTGGACCTTCAAGGCCTCAGCGCACAGTGGCGGCATTAGACATCAGGAGTGTGTGGACTGGTACTGAGCTATACTGTTCTTGGGGTCTGGCGCTCTATTAAGCTTTTGGTTTCTTTTTTTTTTTTTAACTTTTTTTCTTTTTTTAATAATTTATTTTTGTGTTCACTGGTGTTTTCCTGCGTATGTGTCTCAGTGAGGGGGTCAGAAGCCCTGGAACTGGAGTTACAGACAGGTGTGAGCTGCCATGTGGGTGCTGGGAATTGAACTTGGGTCTTGTGGAATAGAAGCCAGTGCTTTTAACTGCTGAGTCATCTTTCCAGACCCCAACACTTATTCCTGCCCCCACAGCCTTTGAGAGAGGCTCTCCTGCAGCCCAGACTGACTTCTGACTTGCTCCATAGCTGCAGATGACCTTGAACTCTTGCCCCTTCTGCCTTTACCTCACCTCACAGGTGCTGTGGTTTCAGGTGTGTATCATTGCTTCTGCTCCTGGCTGTGTTAGGTTTCTATGCCAGCAATTACCTTCGGGTGCCAAACGATTTGTTGCTCTAAGCCTGAGTCCTTGATGCTACAAAGCATATATATATGGTTTGAATATCAACAGAAAACCTTGTGAGGTGAGTAGGTGATGGTAATTTGAGGACTGACCAGACGGCCACGTGAGATAAAAATATAAGCAGAAGTAAACTGCAATGGCATACATCTATGAGCATGTTATCTAACTAAATCCATCATCTTTTATACTAATTTTAAAACCAAAAAAAAAAAAACAATGTCAAAGTCACCTGGGAAAAATGGAATGGGTGATAGATTCAGGTGGATTTCCCGGGCCCAGTTTATAAGATGTAGACTTCAATTCATCTACATTGAACCCAGGCGGGACTTTGTCTAGGAATGTGGCTCCCTTCATTTCTTCTCTGCCCGACTCTCCATTACTGGTCACTGGGATTTAGGATTGGGAAGCTTTGTCCATCTGCATGAAGGTCTCATTGGTAGCAGTAGGAAAAACCCTAAGAGGTAACTACAGTCTGGTCTTTATTGTAGTTGTTGATAATCTCCATGGGCCTCATCACTCTGGAGAAGACCTAATTTCTCCAGACTCCATTCCAGTTGTGCCTGACATCTGGATTCCAGCGTAGCAGTAGAGATAAAACAGGCTGCAGGAGTTCCTGGCCTTTGAGGGTCCCAGCTCCACTAGAGAACGGTGAGTCACTGTCCCTTTTGTTTAGAGTAGCCTAAACACCAGGTGGGTAAGTGGTAAAAGACAAAGGTAGAAGTTCTGGAGGTAGATAGACCTGTGTTTGATGAGCAAATTCCTGACAAGAATTGTCAAGTGTACAAATAGAGATTTCTGGTCCCAAGGTGAAGGAGCCCTGGAATGGCTTTTCTATGAAGCCTGAGGAAAGTGTTTAATTCTTTGTCTTACTTTCCTCATGTGTAAAAACAGGTATAGTATTATATTTGGTTTGTAGGCAGATTTTTCACACACTAAGACAGATCTTTAGATCTTTATATCTGTCTTACAATTGCTACTGGCCAGGCGTACAAACTTAGGACTTGAATTCTCCCAGGAACAATAACATTATTCTATGTCCTACTTAATTGACAGCGTTCCCATTCTTATTGGTATAAAAACAGTGGCATGTCTTATCATTGACAGCGTCTTAGCTCTGGTGATATACTCAGTGACAGCATTTGCCTGGTGGTGCTGTATAAAGCAGAAGGGGATTCGGCAAGAAAAGAAGTTAGTATGGCGGGGGAAAGGCACACAGATGTTAAACACAAGCTGGCTTCTGTGTACAGTTGCCGGCTGCTTTTAATTGGCTGAAGTGAATGAGTGAATTCCAGAGGATGGGGTAGGGAGGGATTGGTAGGAGCAGCTTGGGACACAATACGAAGGAGGCCCTGGGAAGACATTTTACAGGCAAAGGAAGGACAGATTATGATATCATCAAGTTAAGCCATCAGGCCCTAGGTGCTGTAAAAGAAAAATTCCTTATTTAGTGTATATTTGAGTGTGTGTGTGTGTGTGTGTGTGTGTGTGTGTGTGTGTGTATGTATGTATGTATGGCATGGAACATATGTGTAGGCCAAAGAACAACCTGTGGGAGTCTGTTCTTCCATAACATAGGACCTGGGATTGAATTGTCAGGCTTAGTGGCAAGTGCCTTTATCCACTAAGCCATCTTGCTGGTGCCAAGCTCTAGGTTTAAATGGAGAAAGAAGCAGAAACTGATAGCTGTCCCTGGGAAGAGGGGAAGCATCCTTCTTATTTAATTATACTTTAGAGGGCTTTTCCCCATTCTGAAAGAGCAATAGTCATGGCAGAGTTCTATTACCGTAGGAGAAGAGATTTCAAACAGACTGCTAACTGGGGTTGGAGAGATGGCTCAGCAGTGCAAAGGCGGAAGAAGGTGTCAGAGGCCCTGGAAATGGGGTTACAGGAGATTGTGAGCTGCCACATGGGTGCTGGGAACTGATTCTAGGTCCTCCACAAGAGTAGCCAGTGCCCTTAGCCACTGAGCCGTCTCCCCAGATCCCTGAGAAGATTTTTATTTACTGTTATTATTCTTACCAAGGCAGTGTTGATATTATCAAGGTAAAAGTCTCTTGGATTATAGTACCAACAATACCTACCACATTAAGAGCGAGAATATTGAGGACAGTGCACGATTCAGTATATCCTGCTATGGTGCAGCAAATATCTTATCACTGAGGCATCAAAGACTTTGCCTCTATAACCACTTGGCTCTCCCTGGCTGGAACTGTCACCCTTTAGAGCCTTTCTCTTTAAAGCCAAGCTGTCACTAGACAGTGTCACCCAGTCCTCCTCCAACCCATAGACCTCAAATGATCTGTATTGTGATGACTCCCCAGAGTCATCTAGATTTGTAATCTTAGACAAGGAGAGACTTTGCCTACAGAACCTATCTTTTCAGGGTTGTGTACTTGGATTATCCTTGGCTGTGGAAGAAGGAGGAAGGCTCTGTGGAGCAAGAAGAAGATGGATGTGTTCTCGGTCGGTTTCACTGTTATGCAGCCAGGCTTTGAAGAAGACCTCCATGCTGACGACATCGTTGTCAAGAGTCTGAAGGACAATGTCAGCTTCCAGGAGAGCACTCTCTGCAGAAGGAGGAAGGAGAATGGTGGTTAAGGGGGTCTCTTTGTATGTGTGTGTGTGTGTGTGTGTGTGTGTGTGTGTGTGTGAGGCTGGGAAAATGACTGACTGTAAGAACATTTTCTGCTCTTGCAGAGGACCTGCGTTCAATCCCTGGCACCTATGCCAGGTGGCACACAGCACCTGCAATTCCAGCTTCTGGAATCTGATGCTCTCTTCTAAACTCCCAGCCCCTGTACTCACACAATTCAAAATAAAAATAAGTCTTTATAATTATTTAAATACAGATTTATTTTAATTAAAATTATTTCTGTGTTGGGGTTGGAGAGACGGCTCAGCTGTTGAGAGCATCGGGCTTGCAGAGGATCCGGGTTTGATTCCCAGCACCCACATGGTGGCTCAAAACTGTCTGCAACTCAAGTCCCAGGGGATCCAACACCCTCTTTGAACCTCAGCAGGCACCAGACATGCATGTGGTGCATACATATGCATGCAGGCAAAATACGCATACATGTAAAATAATAAAATAAATCTTGAAAAGGATAAAACTCGTTGTGTTTGGGTGTTTTGTCTGCATAAAAGTTTGTGCACCAAAAACGTGCCTGACACCCACATAGGGCAGGAGAGGGTATCAGATGCCTCGGAACTGGAGGCATAGATGGCAGAAGATCAGATGCCTTAGAACTGGAGGTAGAGATGGCAGAAGAGGGAATTGACACTTCAGAACTGGAGGTATAGATAGCAGAAAAGGGTATCGGATGCCCTGGAACTGGACTAGACAGCTGCTGTGAGCTATCTTGAGGGTGCTCGGAATTGAATTTAGCAGAGTACTCTTAACTGCTGAGTCATTTCTCTACCCACTTATTTTCATTTTTTTAATTATGTGTCTCTGTGTGTGTGTGTGTGTCTGCATGTAGGTATGTGCATGTAAATGCAGGTGTCTGTAGTGGTCAGAAGAGGGTGTCAGATTCCCCTGAGCTGGAGTTACAGATGGCTATGAGCTACCTGTGTGCCGGGAACCTCCTGAGAGCACAGCAAGTACTGAACCATTTCTCCAGCCCAAGCGTTCAACTATTATTGTTGTTGTTATTATTATTTTTGAGACAGGGTTTAATTGTGTATCCCTGGCTGTCCTTGGTCTCACTACATAGATCAGGATGTTTTGAACTCATAGAGATCTGACTGCCTCTACTTCTCAAGTGCTGGGATTAAAAGCATGCACCACCACATGCAGCTAAGTGTTTAATTTTTAACTAAACATTTTTTCCCAGATAGAGTCCTGCTATGCAGCTCTGGCTGGCCAAGCACTCACTGTGTAGGGCAGGCGTTGAACCTGCCACAAGTCTCCTACCTTTGTTTCCTAGTTGCTGGGATTACAAACATAAACCGTCACACACATCTAAGTTTGTAATTATAAAGTTTTAAAAGTATGAACTTTAAGTATACTTGTCTTCTGATACATCAATTGCATGTCTCAATATCTGTCCTAGCCACATTCTTGAAGCATACACAAGTGACATATATAAAGACATTAGGCACAACATTGTCATACCAACCATCAAACTCCAAACAGGAAGCAAATCTAATGTCTATCAATAGAGGAGTGTTTAAACAAATTACAAAATTACAACACACTCAAACTGGTGTGTACTATGTAACTGTTAGCAATTTAAAGATAAATATACCAACATGGAATCTAGAAGGGAGTAATGGAGGAAGTTGTAGGGCAGATATGATCCCATTTGTATAAACATAAAACTACCTGTATAAGTGCATACATGCGTATGTACAAGTACTTTATAAACGTCTGGGAGGCTGCCATCCAACTGTTCTGAGACACATTCCTTTTTCATTCACACGCCTTCGTTCTCTGTACTTTATCTTTTTTTTTGTGGGGTGGGGAGTTAAGACAGGGCTTCTCTGTAGCCTGTCCTAGAACTAGCTCTTGTAGACCAGGCTGGCCTCAAACTCACAGAAATCCACCTGTCTCTGCCTCCTGAGGGCTGGGATTAAAGGTGTGTGCCACCACTGTCTGGCTTCTACATTTAACCTAATTGTGTATTTCTGTTATAAAATATCCCAAGGGTCTGCAGAGATGACTCAGCAGTTAAGAATGCTTGTTGTTCTTGCAAAGGACCAGAGTTCAGTTCCAGCACTCATACTGGGCAACTCGCAAACACCTGAAAGTCTAGCTCTAAGGGATCCAATGTCCTCTTCCGGCATCCATGGGCACTTGCACAAACATGGCATGTGTACACACACATACACACCAAATAAATAAAATATATCTTTTAAAAAAACACTAAAAATATTAAAGCGATGAAAAATTAAATTAACCTGCATAGCAATGCAGGTTTAGTTATTAGCAAGGGACCAATTTTGTGTTGTCATTTATATATACATACCTCTTAAGATGAATCTGAACATCTAAAAGGAAAAGGATGAACCGCTGTATTGGGCTTTACCTATGATACAGATCACAGAGTTAGCTGTTGACAAACTGTCTCACAAGTGTGTTTGGCATGAAGAGAAGGGACTGTCTGGTGTGATGAGTGGTTCTGGGGAGGTGAGTTGACAGGCTTTCCTGGGTACTTCTGACTTCAGCCAGATCTACCTCTGGTGCTGGGATCTGCTTCTGTAGATAACTGTTGTCAGGGAAAGTCAAACAGAAAAATCTACGGGAAGAGTTGAGGAGAAACCCTGAGGGGCTTGCTGAGATACAAAGGGCCTAAGAAAAGCCAGTGGCTCAAATGAATTAACTTCTGTGTATGAGTCATGAATGCCGGGCGGTTTATTTCTAGAGCGACATTCCTGAGGACAAGTTGGTAGAGGTGGCAGACTCCCCGCCACGAGAACAAAGAAGGTTCAGTCCAAGGTGCTGGCTCCGCACAGGCAGCGCAGGGCGTTAGATGACTTCACATCTCGTTCAAGGACAGGGAGAGCAAGTACACCTTTTTCTTTTTTCTGGTCAGCATGATTAACTCTGCTAAATAGCTATGCAGATTCATTCACTACTAGCTCTTTCATTCACTCCATCGGGAGCACACAGCTCTCTGTTCCCATGGAATTTTAAAAGCTGCATTAGTCTTAAGCTTTCGTTCTCAATTTCCCATCAGTACCATTGTGTTTTATGGTACTTTGATAATAAGTACAACGATATTGCCAAAGAAACATTTAAAGAATAACGTGGATCTGGTGATGGCATAGGCAAACAACGGATAGTCTACCTTGAGTAACATGTTTGGGGATGAGTGAGCGGCTTTCCCTTAGTGAGGCAAAAGAGCTATTCAAGCTACGGAGGCAAGTACAGGGCCAAAGAAATGGAATTTATGGGGCTGGAGAGGTGGCTCAGTGGTTAAGAGCACTGGCTGCTTTTCTAGGAGATCTGGGTTCAAATCTCAGCACCCACACTTTGGCTGATAACTGCCTGCAACTCCAGTTTCCAGGGGATCCAACTTGCTACCCTATGGCTCCCCCAGGCAGCATGTGAGGCACATACATACAAAGCATCCATACATGTAAAGTAAAAATAGATAAATTTTTAAAAAAGAGAGGCTCAGAGAAGTGAGGATAACAGGTACAAGATTAGAAACTCCTACAATGGGAATCAGGGGAGACAAGACATCATTGTCTATATTGAGAACCTAGAAATAACAACAACAACAAAGGTTTCCTAAAGTAATTAAAACTATAAATTTAACATAGAATGCTGAAGCCACAGAAAAACAGCTCCTTTAAGAAAAAAGGAATGGGACTGGAGAGATGGCTCAGAGGTTAAGAACACTGACTGTGCTTCCAGAGGTCCTGAGTTGAATTCCCAGCAACCACATAGTGGCTCACAACCATGTACAATGAGATCTGGTGTCCTCTTCTGGTCTGCAGACATACATGGAGGCAGAACACTGTGTACATAATAAATAAAATATTTTTTAAAAAAAGAAAAAAGGAATGAAGTTGGATGTGTTGGTTCATGGTTTACCCAGTACACAGGAGGCAGAGGTAGATGGATCTCTAGAAGTTCGAAGCCATCCTGTTTTACATAAAGACTTCCCAGGTCAGGTAGAGAAACACAGTGAAACAATATCTTAAAAAAAAAAGGGAGAAATGTTTCCTTTAACAGCAAATACGCTAAGACTAGAACAAAACAAAAGACAAGCATGATCCCCTGCACAAGGAAGACATACAAATTGTGAGACTTTGCAGTAGCTCTACTGTTGGCCTTGCAACTTGGAGGATGGATATATATATATATATACACTGGAGAGGGAGAAGACTGACCAGAAATGGAACACAGATAAAGCAGCAAGGATGTGGGGACCTTCTCTAAGCGTGGCTCCTACATTTGTCCCAGTGGCAGAGATGTGGGTGTCACCTCTGTTCTTGTGAATTGTGGCAGCTACAATTTTTTTCTCTAAAATATCCTAGCTTTTCCATTAGTTCTGAACTTGGGAAGCTAAATGTCTGAGAGGGTGCTGGCAAAAGACGCTCAGAATGACCAGTCCTTGAACACGCACCTCTACGATGGAAAATGCCATGTCATCAAATGAGCCAAGTAGTCAGTCTTCCCCAGAGTGTGCATTGTTTGTGTTTCTTTAAAAATTTAATTAATTTATTTTTATGAGAATAAGCATTTTGCCTGCATGCATACCTGGGCCAAGTATGTGGAGTATCCACAGAGGCCAAAAAATGGCATTGGGTCCCCTGGAGCTTGATTTCCAGATGGTTGTGAGGCACCTTGTGGGTGATGGGAATTGCTGGGAATCAAACCTGAGTCCTCTGGAAGAGTAGCCAGTGTTTGTAACTGCTGAGCCATCTCTCCAACCCCATTTTTTCTTTCTCCCTTTCTCTCTTTCTCTCCTTCTTTCTTCTCTCCTCTCTCTCTCTCTCTCTCTCTCTCTCTCTCTCTCTCTCTCTTTCTCTCTCTCTCTCCCTCCGTTTTTTTGAGATAAGGTTTCTCTGCGTAACGGTCCTGGCATCCTGGAACTCACTCTGTAGACCAGTCTGTCCTCAAACTCACTGAGAACCACCTGCCTCTGCCTCCCAAGTGCTGGGATTAAAGGCGTGCGTCACCAGTGCCCAGCTCTACACCCCATTTCTAATTTCTTAACCTATATATTTGGGGAATGGCAACAGCAGAACGTTTCCTTTGAAGGAATTCTCATGTTGTCTCCACAGCCGTGCTGCGCTTCAGGTTTGAGTCTTCATTTCACTGCCTCAGGAGGAGTGGCATCCTTTCAGGGACAAGAAACAGATGGTTCCTCTGATGGTGGCCGTTCTTCCAGAGGATTCAGGGTTGATTCTATTGTAACCTACACATCTTGGAGCGCTTAGTATGGTCCCTCAGTCCTCAGGGATCCCACACTCCTCTTCCTCTGTGATGGCCCAGGCTGTTCCTCCTCATTGCCACCTGTTGACACCTTATTTTTCAAGATCAAGTTCAAATGCCACCTGCTACACGCCCTGATCTATTTGTGGGTGATACTGGCAGGGTATATAGTTCATTTTACATTACATGCTGTCACTGTGGTGATTTGGGAACACATTTGATCGTCCCCCATTTAAACGCAGGCTTCTTTTCACGGATATCCTCCCCATCCCCCAGCTCAGGGCCTTGGCCAGAGCTGGAGCTGAGCAAAGCCTGTTGTTCCCTTTGCTTTTCCTGTGTCTCTTCTGCTTCAGCTAAGTTCGTCTCCTCGTCACATGACTTCCTTCCTTCCTTAGGGCTTTTATTACTCCATTAATCCATGGCGTGCAACTCCTCCAGCATTTGACTCAGAACTTTGTCCAGGAGCTATGTATAAGTATCCTCTTTTGTCTGCTTTAATTAGCACCTTCTGGGTGTTTGTGGGCTCATTTCTACGCTGTTAATCATACTCATTATTCCTTCCGCAGGATCTTTCTTCCTGAGCGTGTGAAAGGCAGTGAGATTTAGTGGATAGAGCAGGGCTCGATTGTGCTGTGCATATTGTTAGTTGTGTGTTCTTGGGTGGGGTGGGGACTTGAACCTATTTCCTACTTATCACAAAGCACTACAAAGTGAGATGTTTGTGAACAGCATGCAGTAGGTACAACTCCTTCCTCCTCCTCCTCCCCTTCCCTCTCCCTGACACTCTGAGAAGAAACAGGGTCTCCTGCGGCCCAGGTTCATCTCACACCGTTCTGTAGCCAAGGATGATCCTGAATGTCCCATCTTCCTGTTTTCATTTTCTGGGTGTGGGATGATAGGGACTGGCTATATCCAGTTTATGTGCTGCTGAGGGTCAAGCCCAGGGCTTTGTGTGTGAAAGATAAGCATGCCAGTAACCAAGCCACGTGCCCAGCCCTTTTCCTCTTCTCTCATCTACGGAATGGTTCACTCTCATAGGCCAAAAAAAAAAAAAGTACTTTTATTTTTTCTTGGTCATCGTTCTTGGCTTCTATTGCGGTGTTTCTCATAAATATAACTAGATGTGCTAAACCTGGGAGCTGGAAAGGAAATATTGCCCTTAGCTGCTGGAGAGCGGCTCCCACATTGGCTAGAAGGCAGGGCGCTGTATGTCTGATGAAACAGGCTCCCTTGATTGGGTGCTCCACTGAAACTACAGCTAAGTGTTCCGGTGGCCTCGCCTGAGTCACTGTGTCCCCAGGAGGCCGCATTCATATTCTATGTGTGGACTTATTCTGCCCTCTAGTGGCTACAGACCATGTCAGCCTTCATTGAGCCCTCCGAAGTGTGTTGTTCATGGGATTCTCTACATGTGTACTAGATGACTGGGTTCTTCTTGACATAAAAGGTCTAAGATGTAGGTGGTTCCAGCGAAATGGAACTCCCAGACCGCCCTACAGCTCATACCCACTCCCTCAAAAGCCTAGAGATCAGCCCTGTTCTACCAATGGCCCTGCGGTGGCCTGCCCTTGGGAATCCTGGAATTTCATGTGGTGTCATCTCTGTGTGTAAAGGTGCATTTGGGTTGGGAAGGGGAAGAGGGCAGGCACTTAACTTTTACCAGATTCTCAGAAAGTCTCTGTGAGCCTTAAGGTACCAGTCAAGATTTATTATTCTTATTACTTGTATACGTGGGGCTATGTGCTTGTAAATGACGGTGCCTGTGGAGGCCAGAGGCACTAGGTCCCCTGAGTCTGGAATTGTGTGCAGTTATGAGTCGTCACTTGATGTGTGTCCTGGGAATTGAATCCCGTCCTCTGCAAGGGCTTGACACTTTTAACCAGTACGCCATATTTCTAGTCCCTGAAGCTCTCTCTTTAAATATATTTGTTTATTTGGGGAGTGTGTATATGTATGTGCACACACACATGTGCATATGTGTGGTGGTCAGAGGACAACTTGCAGGAGTCATTTCTCTCCTTCCACCATGTGGGTCTTGAAGGTCAAGCTCAGGTCATCAGGCTTAGCGACAACCACTAAGCCATCTCCCTAGTCCCCGAATCTCTTGTTCTTTGGTTTGTGTGTTTTAAGGGAACACAAATGGGCACCACCCTTTAGGCGGAGCAGTCTTAGGAATATTTCTTGACAGTTAAGCTTGCATTGGGTTTTGTGACTGGTCCTTCTCTGGATGGTACAGATGAGGTATAGAGGGTCCTAGCCAGATAAGAGCATACATATGCTGCTGTGCCCCAAGCCTGCTTCCTTGCCTTCTCCTGTGCCGCCAGGACTTGCCTCGTGCCTGGCACACAGCAGGGTTCAGTAAATGCTTCAATGAACAGAAAGAATGAATTCTATCCAGGCTGCTAAATAGTTTCTCTGTGACCTCAGGCCAGTCACAGCTCTGTAACTGCAACTCTTACATCTGTGTGATGGTTTGAATGGGGTGTCCATATAGTCTCGGGCATTTGAATACCTGGTCCTCAGTTAGTGGCATTATTTGCGGAGGATTAGGAAATGCGGCATTGCTGGAGGAAGTGTGTGACTGGGAGTGGGCCTGAAGAGCTCAAGGCCTGGCTCAACTGCCACTTTGTCTTCTTTGTTTTATGTTTGTGTTTGAAGATGTGAGCTCTCCTGCTGCTGCTGTTGTGCCTGGTGTCTGCCGCCTGGTGCCTGCTGCCGTGCCTGGTGCTGTTGTCGTGCGTGGTGCCTGCTGCCATGCCTGGTGCCTGCTACCATGCCTGGTGCCTGCTGCCGTGCCTGGTGCTTGCTTCCATACCTGGTGCCTGCTGCCATGTCTGGTGCCTGCTGCCGTGCCTGGTGTCTACCGCCTGGTGCCTGCTGCCGTGCCTGGTGCCTGGTGCCTGGTGTCTGCTGCCTGCTGCTGTGCCTGCTGCTGTGCCTGGTGCCTGCTACCATGACTGGTGCCTGCTACTATGACTGGTGCCTGCTGCTGTGCCTGCTGCCGTGTCTGGTGCCTGCTACCGTGCCTGCTGCTGTGCCTGCTGCCGTGCCTGGTGCCTGCTTCCATACCTGGTGCCTGCTGCCGTGCCTGGTGCCTGGTGTCTGCTGCCTGCTGCTAGGCCCGGTGTCTGCTGCCTGCTGCTAGGCCCGGTGTCTGCTGCCTGCTGCTAGGCCCGGTGTCTGCTGCCTGCTGCTAGGCCCGGTGTCTGCTGCCTGCTGCTAGGCCCGGTGTCTGCTGCCTGCTGCCGTGCCTGGTGCCCGGTGTCCGCTGCCTGCTGCTAGGCCTGGTGCCAGGCTGCCCTCTCTGCAACCATAGCCAAGACAGCTCTTCCTCCTCTAAGTTGCCTTGGTCATGGTGTTCCACCACAGCGACAGGAAGGTAACTGATGCTGTGAGCTGGAAGTGATAGCGATGCCCAGGCTGAGCGCCCGCTGAACAGAAAGGAAGGACCCCAGACACCAGGAATCACGGCAGACTTTAAAGCACCATGAAGCTCCAGGCATAAAGATTAAAACGCTGCCTCTCGGAAGTCTACCAAGATGACAACATTTTAGACACTAAAAGCCTTGTCATTTCTTTTTCTTTTTTTTTTCGTGTGTGCTGAAAATGTCAATGAAGTATATCATCCAAATTGGAAGAAAAAATATTTTAACTATAGTTATCAATGGTCCTGTTTTTATTTTATTAAAAAAGTGAAGCCCCTATGTAAAAGAGGTTGCTTAGTGGTTATTGAGATATGTTGAAGCCTAAAGTATTATTTGGAACTGGAGAGGGCTCAGTTGGTAAAGTCTTGCCTCACAAGCACGAGGACCTGGGTTTAATCTCTAGATTCTACACACAAATGTTGGGGCATGGCAGTGTGCATCTGCAGTTCAAGCACCGGGGAGGCGGGGCAGGAGGGCAGCTGGTGTTCACTGGACAGCAGTTTAGTCTAGTTGGTGAACCCTAGAGCCACGGGAGAATCTGTCTCAAAGGAGGGTGACACCCGAGATGGTACCCTGACTTCCACATGCATATCCCCCCGTATCAATAAAACATAAAAACAGAAAAAGTATTATTTGGCTTGGTAAACACTAGTCTTAGAAGATATTTAAAACTCTTCCATGGTGGCACATGCCCGTGATTGCAGCATTAGGGAAACTGAGGCAGAATTGCTGTGAATTTGTCTGTGGGGTAGGTACCAAGTACTAGGGCAGTCGGACCCGTAAAGAGACCCTGTTTCAAAACCAAAAGTCTTTTATTACCCCTACAGACATTAATTTACGTGTTATACAACTTAAAGGTACTTATTGTAACCTGATATTCAAAGATTTAAAGCTGACTGGGAAGTAGTGGTTTTATGGGCACTGTGGTCAGAGAGGACAAGGGAGGGTGGATGAAGACAGGGCTAGGAAGACATTCAATCTGACAGCATGGCCTCAGCAACCACAGCAAAGCATTCCTTCTTTGAACACTTAACATTTTATTGATTGATTATCATTATTTGTGTATCCAAACAGGCACACACGGCTGCGCATGCACCAGGGCACGAGTGTGGAGGTCAGAGCACTTTAGGGAGTCAGTGCTCTAATTTCACGTGAAATCCAGGGATTGGACTCGGGGCATCGCGCTTGCACAGTGAGCTAAGTGGAGTAAGGAGTTGGAAAGGTCTCGGAAACGAAGCACATCCCAAAGCATGTGCATATATGCACACCTAGACTGCATGACTGTGATTCTGTGCACATTTGCATCACTGGGGTGGAGATTTTCAGGATACTGCATTCATGAAAAAGGAACTGGGGACTCAAAGGCCAGCCCATACAAACTTTAAAACATATTTACAAATTCCCCTCCAAAAGAGTTGTGGCACTGTGTTTCGGTATCAGTTCCCCTGTGTTATAAATCCCAGTGCTTTCCCCTAGTTTTCCAGTTGTCCTTTGATAGCATTGTGCCTTCTTATCATGTCAACAATATTAATTAAAAATTACATTTATTTATCTGCCTATTTATTTATCGGTGTGTGTGCCCGGTGTAGGTGTGCATGTGGTAGTCACACTGTCAAGATGTGGCAAGAGTCAGTTCTCCTCTAGAGATTGGACTAAGGTATGGAGCCCGGGTCTTTGGGCTTGGCAGGAAGTACCTTTACTCACTGAGACAGCTCACTGGCTTAGATTTTAATTAGAAACATTTACTCCTTTATTTCTGTGTGGGAGAGCGTATGTATGTGTGTGCAGGTATGTGTCCCCATGCTTGCATGTGTGGAGGCCAGAGGTCAATTTCAACGTCTTCCTCTATGGTTCTCCACCTTATTTCTGAGATAGTTTCTCTTTGAACACAGAGCTCACTGTTTTGGCTTGACGGCCTAGCCAGTTAGCCACTAGGATCCTCCTGCCTCCACCCACCAGTTCTGGAATTACAGGAGGTGCTGCAGTGTCTGGCCCTTTAATATGAATGCTGGAGGTCAAATTCTGGTCCTCACGTTTGCATAGCAAGCTCTTTATCCTTTAGCCATTGCCCAGTCCAAACCTCGAGGAAGAAAAGAGGTGAGCCAGGTTCTCGGGAAAGTGAGGAGGACGGCCACTAGAAGAGAGCCCGAGAGCACCCAATGGCGGGCCTAAGCACAGTCCAAGGCCCTATCTGCCCCTGCCCTACACATATGGGGCAAATGGAGCACAGCTTAGAATTTAGGCCAAAGAATGGGACTGAGGCCAGGCGTGGTGGCACACACCTTTAATCCCAGAGGCAGAGGCAGGCAGGTCTCTGTGAGTTCAAGGTCAGTCTAGTCTACTTAGTGAGTTCCCCAGCAGCCAGAGTTACCTAATGAGAGATCCTGTCTTAAATAACATCAACAAGCAAAACAAATAGGAAAAGAATGGGACTGGGAATTTGAATGTTTGCTCACTGCAGGACCAATGCGTGGCAGTCTGAGGCTAACAAAGTCTGACAAAACGAACAAAAACCGCTCCAAAACAACACAATAGAACCTAAAATCTCTATATCATAGCATTCACAAAATAAAATCAAAATGTTTTTGGCATATAGAGAAAGAAACCATGGCTCAGTCTCATGGAAAACACAGATCACAGATGCAAACCCTAACATGATCAAGATGTTGCATCTACCAGATAAGGACTTCGTACTAGCATAAATGAAATCATTCTATGTTCACAAAAATGAATAGAAATGTAAGAAATGTCAGTAGAGAAACAGAAACTATAAAAGGTAGACAAATGAAGCTTTTGGACTTAAAAATACAATATCTAAACAAAAATAATCACATGGGCTTAAAAGCAGGACAAAAAATGAAAGAGGAAGAAGTGAGTGACTTAAAAAGTGACTTAGTGACCTGAAGAGACAAAAATTGAACAAAATAAACAAACGGGTGGGGACACAGCACAGCTGGCAGAGGGCTTGCTTAGCTTGCACAGTCTTGGGTTCTGTTTCCAGGACTATGAAATCAGATGAGAGGCACACGCCTCTTTAACATATGGGTAACTGGAGCCGTAGGAGAGAAGGGCTAAAGCACAAAAGTATTCGAAGAAATAATGGTAGAAAACTTTTCAACTTAGGTTACAGATTTAAGTGAATAGGTTTGGTAAGGTGTGGTGGTGCACACCTTTAACTTCAGCACTTGGGAGGCAGAGGCAGATGGGTGTCTGTGAGTTTGGGGCCAGTCTGGTCAACAAATTGAGTTCTAGGCCAGTCAAGGTTACACAGTGAGACCCTGTCTTAAAAAGGAAAATAAAGCGTGTAGACTCAAGTCCTCTTTCCTGGAGCCTCCTCAGTGGTCAGGAGTGTATATTTCGTCCCACTCAGCAGCATCAGAAACACACTGAGAAACACAGCAAAGTGAATGATGAATGCCAGATTCGTGCTTTCTATGCGAAACGCGGGGGCCACAGAAGTCGCTCTGTGAAGAGTGGAAGGGCTATGTGGTCCGAGTCAGTGGTGAGAGCGGAAAGCAAGGTTTTCCCATGAAGCAGGGCATCTTGAGCCCCATTGCAGAGCGCACCTCCTGATGAATGAGTGAGTGGCATCTCTCATATGGAGAGCTGGAGAAAGGAAGCACAAGTCTGTTTGATATGGTGGAGGCCAATCTGAGTTCTCAGTTTGATCATGGTAAAAAAGGGAGAGAAGGATATTCCTAGACCGACTGGTACTGCTGTATCTCAGCAGTTGCAGCCCCAAAAGGCTAGCAGAATCTTGAAGCTGCTCAATCTCTCTAAAGAGGATGATGTCTGCCAATAAGTTGTCAGAAAGTCCTTAAACAAAGAAGGCAAGCCCAGAACCAAAGTACCCAAGGTTCAGAGTCTTGTCACTCCACTCGTCCTGCAACATAGATGCTAAAATATTGCTTTGAAGAAACAATACATTAAGATAAACAAAGAGGAAGCTGCAGAATATGCTATGCTTCTGTCCAAGAGAATGAAGGAAGCCAAAGGAAAATGCCAAGAACAGAACTTGAAAATATGTAAGCTGTCCTGACTGAGACCTTCTATTTTTGAATCTAGTCAAAAATGAGTTTTTAAGAGTAACAAATAAATGATCAGATCTTGAAAATAATATGATTTAAGAGGCTAGTGAACTCTAGACAAGATAAATGAGGAGAAATCTATGCTTAGTTATGTCATTATCAAGCTGATGAATACAAACATAAAGATGAATTTCATGAAAGCAGCCAGGAAAGTGATTCTTTCCAGAGAGCCAAAAATGATTTAAGGGCTGTCACTTTTAGATAGAAACCAGGGGAGGCCAGAAGACAGTGAAATATCTTTAAATTACTGAAGCAGCCCAGGCAATCTATAATTGTATGTATGAGTCAAATATACTTCAAGAATGAAAGTGGAAGAAACATTTTAATGACAACGAGGAGAATTGTCACTACCAGAACCATGCTATAAGAAATACCAAGGCTCTTCAAGGGAAGGGAAACTTAGATATACATCTAGTAAAGAATCAGGAACTTTAGGAGAGGCAAAAATAGATGGGTAAACATGGAGGATCCAGGATTTAAGACTAGGGGCTGGAGAGACAGCTCAGCAGTTAAGAGCAATTCCCAGAACACACACGTCAGCTCACAGCCATCTGCCACTCCAGTCCCAGGAGACCTGATACCCTTTCATGGCCTCCACTGTGAGCACTGAACACATATGTTAACTACAACATAAACAATAGTGTGTATGTAACCCTAGGACTCAGAATTTGAGAGGCGGAGACAAGAGTCAGGAGTTCAAAATTATTCTCGCCTGTGGTGCCTGTATATTGAGTTCAAGGCCAGTCTGGGCTCTAGGAGACCCTGTTTTAAACAAACAAACAAACAAACAAACAAGCAAGCAAGCAAATAAGTAAAAGATAGACTATATGTTTGAGGCAGGACAAATGGACCTATATAATTGTGAAATTTCTGTATTTTACATGAAATAGTGCTATATTAATTTTAAGTAGGCTACAAAATGTTTAAAATAGATTTTAAGCCCCATGGTATTGTGTTAACACTAATTAGAGTTAGATTAAAGTGAGAATTAGATTGTAAAAAGACAAAAGATATATAATGTAAGCCCTCCAGAGAAGCCACAAAAAAATAACATGAATTATTTTTGTGAATTCAAATGTGAATTTGAAGGTGAATCTCTAAATTATAATAGATAAAATAAAATTAAAATGTTTTTTCTGTTTTGTTTTTTTGTTTTGGGGGCAGTCTCATTATGTAGCCCTAGCTTATCTGGAGTCCACTATGTAAATCATGTTGGCTTTGAACTCACAGAGATCCACCTTCCTCTGCCTCCTGAGCGCTGGGATTAAAGGCATGCACCACCACATCCAGCTAAATTAAAAAAATATTTATGTATATGCGTGTGTCTCTCAGTGTGTGTACTATGTGTATTCAGGTGTCTTTGAAGGCCAGAAGATGTTGTATTCCCTGGAGGGAGTTACAGGTGGTTGTGAGTTGCCTGATGTGGTCACAGGGTCCTTAGGAAGAGTGCAAGAGCTTATAACTTCTCAGCCATCTCTCTAGCCCCCAATTTAAAAAACATTTAAGGCAGACCCCTTGAAGGCAGGAAAGCAGGAGGAAAAAAGACCACAAAAATAGAGTTAACAGACAAAAAAAAAAATACAACTGTAAACGTAAAACCAACCATATCAATACTTATGGTAATTATTTTTTAAATTTATTTATTTATTTATTTTATATTATGTGTATAGCATTCTTTTCACATGTGCCTGCAAGCCAGAAGGAGGCGCCAGGCCTCATTATAGATGGCTGTAAGCCACCATGTGGTTGCTGGGAATTGAACTCGGGACCTCTGGAAGAGCAGTCAGTGCTCTTAACCTCTGAGCCATCTCTCCAGCCCTACTTATGGTAATTATTAATGGAATATACATTACAAATAAAACTTAGAAGTTATCAGAATGAATATAAAGATGTTTTATACAAGTTTACTTTACTTATCTTAATTAATTATTATTTTATTATTTATATTACATATTTATTTTTGTTTGTTTTTTTGAGACCTGGTTGTCCTGGAGGTCACTCTGTAGATCAGACTGGCCTCAAACTCAGAGATTCACATGGCTCTGCCACTGAGTGCTGGCCTGAAGCATTCACCACCATTACTGGCTCAAATACACTTTAAATGTAAACGCACAAATGGCTTGAAAGTATATGTGTGAGAAAAGATGAATAAGAACCCAGGAGAAATGAAACATACATACACAGAAAGACCTGTGCATAGATATTGATACCAGCTTTATCCATGGATAAAAACTGGAAACCAAATTGTCCCTTGACACACAAATAGTTAAAACATAATATTTATGTAAAAGATTACTACTCAACAATAAAAACAAATTAATTGATATAAACAATAAAAAAAATCTCAATATCTGAATGAAAAAGGTTAGACACAGAAGTATCTATTGTATGACTATACTTATATTAAGTGTAATCGATGGGATTGAGCGCAGTGGGGCGGGAGGGGCCTTTTGAGCATGAGGGAAGTGTCTGTGTCTTGTCCGAGGTGATGGTTTGTAGGTGTACACTACTATGAAAACTCGTTGAGCTGTACGTGCTGAGCGGCTGTAACTTCTGGTGTGTAGATTATTCCTCAAACTGGCAAGGTCAAACTTTTAAAATTTCAATTTTGAAATAACTTCAAATATTCGGCTAACTTCCTACTACTTTGAATTACAAAAGGGAGGTTGCTATTTCTCTTAGAGCATGGCTTCTCCTAATGAAACAAATGTCTGTCGGAGTTAAAAATCTTTAGGTAGCAAAAAAAGCAGAGCTTCTAGTTTAGTCTCAACGCCACAGGAAAATGACTTTAATGCAGCTATCAAAACCAAACTCGTCAAGCAGCTGCTCATTCTGACCCGTTCTCTTAGACGCTGGAGTCTGACAACTGCTGGCAGTACAGAGGGGACGCCCAGTCCCCTACCTAGGTCTTTCTGGAATCTTCTAAGAAGCAATGAATCTCTATCTTCTTTGTTTGGATTGTTAGCATTAGGTGTTTCCTGAGAACACATATGGCTAGACTACCTTTGCAAGGGAGCTTGACATCGATCCCTGGTAAACTCTAGGAGGAAATTCTAAACAGATGGCTTGTGAGCACTTAGCAAAGGAACCTGATACCCTTGTGTACATGGCTGAGAAATGTAGGCTCGTTGGCAGCCTCGTTAAGTTGATTTCTAACTGGTTCAAGACTTATATACCCAATCAGTGCAGACGGTTGTCAACCTGGACAGATGCTGTCTAGATGCCAAAGGATATTGATCACTGCGGCCTTTTTAGTTTTGGCATATTTATTGCTTACCCATTCTTTATAAGGCTATCATAAAAATTTATTATATGCAAATGAAGACATACTATGTGTGTTCATGTAAGTTCCAAACGCTCAATGATAATCGGACAGCCACAGATTCTTTTGTTTAATTTGAGATGTAGAATAGCATTACTAGCACTAATACGTCTGTGTGCTGTTCTCTGATCTTCAGAGGAGGCCTTGCCACATTGATTTTCCTTATCACTCTCCCCCCTTTAGAAACTAGTTTACTACTTTAAGTGATATCATGTTGTTTTAATTTCCCTGAGCTTTGTGCAGAAGCATTACTCCCCCCGCCCCGCCCAGCCTCACATTGTCCTACATGGCTACGGTTCATTCACTGTGATGCTCTGCTTTGGGAAGATGTCTCAAGTTCTGTATTCCACACAGTGGCGTTTTACTGATTATAGGAGGCAGAGCTGTATCTCTGATTTGTTCTCACTACATTTTCACGGCATCTTCTTACAAACAGAAATTCTGACTTTTAATATAGTGACACTATTTCAATGTCCCGTCGTCAGCAGACTTTTTGTCTCATTTGGGAGTACTACCTTCTTTTCCTCACCCACTGTCACAAAATTCTTTTCTTATACATTTTCTTCCAAAAGTTTCATCTTTCCTAGTTAGGTTTTTGACCCATTTAAAATGCTATACACTTTGTAAAGTAGAGATCCAATTTCCCCCTTTCCTGTAAGGAATGCTGATAGCTCTAGAATGACTGAGTAACTGCATTAATCTCTTTTCATTGCTTTTCTATGGCAGCCACACCACATATCAAGTTTTCATGTGACTTTCTACTTCTGGGCTCAGTAATCCGCTCCAGACAGAAGAGATCATCTATTCCTGTGTCACTATGATGCTATCTGTTATTTTTTGTAGTGCTGGGTGTAACACCCAGAGCATCGTGCATGAGGCAAAGGATCTGGGGTTGGGCTGTGTGACAAGCCTCAAAGCTGTCTTATTGAACAACTTCAAGAATGATCTTTACACCTGACAAGGAACATCCTCAGTTTTAACACACATCCATGCACGCACACGTGCACTTGAGCACACACATGTCCCATAGGATTACCTCATCAGATTAGCAACCGCAACAAAAAAAGGTGAGCTGGGTATGGTGGCACACAACTGTAATCTCAGCATTCTGAGATGGGAATAGGAGACTCTTATCTTCCAGAGCAGCCTAGGTAATATGGAACGTAGGCTTTGGCAAAACAAAATAAGCAAAACAAAACAAAATAAACAAAATGAAGCTGGGCATAGCAGTACATACTTGTAATCCTAGCATTCAGGAGGTTGAAGCAGGAGGATTATTGTAAGTTCATACCAGTCAGAACTACATAGTGAGACCCTGTTTCAAAGAACAAAAAACCAAACCAAGCCCAAACAAAATCAACCAAAATGCTCTGATAGAATTTTGACTGGAATCACATTAGCAGGTCAGTTTGGGGAGAACTGAATTCTATAATATCGAGTGTTTTATCTACCATCATATTCCAGTTCTGACTTCTTTAAGGAACACTAATGAAGCTTTAGGCATCCCCCAGAAGTACTATAATATATATCCCTGTTGAGATTTCTTTCTTTTTTGAAATGTGTATCTATGTATCTGTGAACATATGCCATATGTATATGGGTTCCTGAAGCAAGAAGAGGGCCTTGGATCCTCTTGAGCTGTATTTAAAGGTGGCTGTAAACGACTCATAGTGAATGACAGGAAACCTGGGTTCTCTGGAAGAGCATTATCTTCTCTATGTTACTGTTACTCTATCTACTCTAGAGTTACTGTTCTATGGCTGTGAAGACACCATGACCGAGGCAACTCTAATCAAAGAAAACATTTAATTGGGGGCTTTATACAGTTTCAGGGGGTTAGTCCATGATCATTATGGTGAGAAGCAGACAGGCATGGCATTGGAGCATAGCTGAGAGCTTTATATGCTGATGCACAGGCAGCAGGCAGAGAGAGAGAGGAAGGAGAGAAGAAGGAAGGGAGGGAAGGAAGGGGAGAGGAAGGAGAGGGAGAGGGAGAGGGAGAGGGAGGGGGAAGGGAGAGAGAAAAAGAGAGAGAGGAGGAGGAAGAGGGAGGGAGGGAGGGAGAGAGAGAGAAAGAGAGAAAGAGACAGACAGACAGACACTGGACTTGGCATTGGCTTTTGAAACTTCAAAGCCTACTTCTAGTGACACACTTCCTCTAAAAAGGCCACACCTCCTAATCCTATCCAAACAATCCATCATGGGCGACTAAGCTTGCAAGTGTATGAGCCTATGGGGGCCATTTTCATTCACACCACTACAAGCATCATGCACTCCTAACTGCTGAGTTCTCTCTCCAACCTCCAAAATTTATTTTTAAGGAGCAAGAGATCTAGCCCAGTGGTAGAGTGCTTGCCTTGGTGCAAGGGTACTGAGTTTGATCCCCAGCACTGCAGCAAATAGGAAAACAAGAAGAAAAAAATTAAAAAAAACTTCACTTCCGGGGTGAACTAGCTCAAGGGGTAAAAAGCACTTGCTACACAAGCCCAACAAGCTGAGTTTGATCCCTAGAACATACTGGAAGATGTGGCATGCACCTGTAATCCCAGCATCCCAGGAGGCGCCCACAGGAGAATCATCTGGAAGCTCGTACACCAGTTATCCTACAGTACACAGAACAGCAGAAACCAGGGGCACCCTGCTTCAAAACCAGGTGGAAAGCTAAAAATGAACTCTAACTTCAACAAGCATGTGCCCTCATCCACTCACATGTGTGTAAACAGAATACTAATAACAAATAAGACATAAAACAGTAACACATACACACAAAAAAAAAATCCCGAAAGAAGATAGCAGCATTGCTCCCAATATCTATGGCTCTTCTATGAGGCCAATCTTGGGTGCTAGAATTAGCAGAATTTCCTAGATCCTAAGTTGATTAAAACCATTAGGAATTTGCTGTTGATACAGGGCTGGCTCACATGTAAAGAGAGAAAACAAGGTAAAGACAGCATCCTGGTTTCCCTGTAAGAGTTTGTACCTATTTCTTGGGTAAACACTTTCTCATTTTCTTTTAAGGGTGAAAGAGGAACAAAAATAGACAAAAAGCAGAAAAGAAGGAGCATGAGAACTATGCAAAAGTTTTATATTATGTTAGATGAAAATAAGAAATTAGACAAATTCCACCTATATAACATAAATGTGACAGGGGACAACTGAGGACAATGTACAAAAATAAAAGTTCTATGACAGGGTAGTGGGTTAGGAGAGGTTTCTAAGTTGAAAAGTATTCTGATGGTCATATATTCTTTTTAGTAAAACAATAAATGACTAGGGCTTGAAATTTTATCAGCAACAGGCATATTAAAAAGCACTACAAAGACTTCTCCTAACCTACCATTAATATCAGCACACGGCATTTATCTGTGCCAGGCACGGTTTTAAGTGCTTTATGTCACAAAATCTGAAAATTTGGGTCTCCCTCTCTTTCTCTTGTCATAGGTAGCCTAAGCTAGCTTCTATGTATGGACTTCTAATCCTACCTGTCTCCATCTCCCAGAAGTTTCAATTACCGGTATGTGTCATTATATCTTACTTTTTCCCTTTAAAAATGATCGGTTTATGAATTTTATGTGTGTGTGTGTTTGTGTGTGTGTGTAGGGCATGTTCCTTACATGTACATCTGTGTACCATGTGCATACCCTGCACCCACTAAGGCCAGAGAGGGCACGGGATCCCCAGAACTGGAGTTACAGACAATTGCAAGCCACCGTGTCGGTGCTGGGAACTAAACCAGAATCCTCCATAAGAGCAAGTGATCTTAGCACTGAGCTATCTCTCCAGCCCCAAATAAACATGTCTGAGGCAGGAAGAGTGCGAGGTCAAGACCAGCATGGGAAACAGCAAAAGCCCAATTCTTACCATCATTGCTGGGCTCTTCAACGGGAGATGGTGAGTCTCTATTCTCTTGGGTGTCTTTTGGGATCTCAACCACTTGCAGCCTTCTGACACAAAGTAGGTTTATATCCTTCAACCCTTCCTCCAGTTGTCTGATCACTTCTTTTCCAGGCTGAGAAGTCAGGACAGTAATCTAAAACAAAATCCATGAAAATAATGAATATGTTTGTTTTTCTTGATATCCAGAGATACAATCTATTCTGGAAGACAACATTTTAAGTCTCTGGTTGTAGCTATTGTGTTTAGTACAAAGAGAGAGATTTAAATATAATTTAAACTTCACTTGATCTTAGTTGGCAGGTTAAGAACGGTACAAGTAAAGTTTCACGTGACAGATTCCAATGAAACAGACAGTCATCAGAAATCCTTTCCAGTAATCCCAGATAGTGTCTAGACGGTGTCCAGACAGCGACCAGAGAGAAGCCATGTGCTCTGGACTGTCTCTTATTCATCCTGGGTGAAAAACATTAAACGCTGGTAGCATTTCCTCTGCTCAAAGTATTTGCTTTCAGAGGAAAGCAGAGGAACAGGGTACTGAGGTTCTCACACTACACAAGCACTACATTTTAGAGAGCTCATCTCCCAGTGGAGTTTCCATGTTTTCCATTCTCAGATGTGGTGTGGGACAATGGTCTATAGTCTGTCAATTATATTTTAAATAGATGCTGATTGGGGCTGGAGAGATGGCTCAGAGGTTAAGAGCACTGACTGTTCTTCCAGAGGTTCTGAGTTCAATTCCCGGCAACCACATGATGGCTCATAACCATCTGTGATGAGATCTGGTGCCCTCTTCTGGCCTGCAGGGACACATGCAAGTAGAATGCTGTATACATAATTAATAAATAAATCTTTAAAAAAGAAAAAAAATAAATAAATAGATGCTGATTGGCCAGTAGCCAGGAAGAAAGTAGAAGCAGGACAACCAGACAGGAAGTAGAGGTGGGTCAATTAGAACAGGAGAATTCTGGGAAGAAGGAAGTCCTAGTCTGCAGTCCTGACCCCAGCCACAGAAGAAGCAAGATGTGACTGCCTCACTGAATAAGGTATCAAGACATGTGGCTAACATAGACAAGAATAATGGGCTAATATAAGTTTTAAGAGTTATTAAGAAGCCTGAGCTAATGGGCCAATCAGTTTATAACTAGTGTAGACCTCTGTGTGATTTCTTTGGGACTTAACAATTGCAGGAACTGGGCAGGACAGAAAACCAAAAGCCCCGACAACAGAATGGTAGAAAACTCAGACAACACAGATGGATTCCCTGTTTTTTTCAGCATGGATCCAGAGAAACGATTTCATTTGACTCTAAAATGTATTTAACTCTTGACCAGTATGTTGGGCATGAAGTATTAAGGCATTTGTGTATAATTAGGATCTTTTATGCCATTGAAATGAATGTTTTCAATGATCATTTTTTTTAAAATTTATTTATTTATTATGTATACAGTGTTCTGTCTGTGTGTATGTCTGCAGGCCAGAAAGGGGCACCAGACCTCATTACAGATGGTTGTGAGCCACCATGTGGTTGTCGGGAATTGAACTCAGGACCTTTGGAAGAACAGGCATTGCTCTTAACCACTGAGCCATCTCTCCAGCCCTCAATGATCATTTTTGCCTTGGATTTTGAAACTCTGGAAGACAATTGTATACACAATTATTTTTTATGTAGATGTTTTAAATTAGCCAAGAGGGATGTAGGTCAAAGCACAATTGCTAGTACTGTTTCTGAATGCTTTACTGTTGTAGAGTAGTTTTTGGTTCACAGTAACCCTGAGAACTAGAGTTACAGATACTTATGAGCCACCATGGAGGTGCTGGGAACCAATACCCAGTCCTCTGGATGAGCAGCCAAGGCTCTTAACCACTGAGCCATCTTTCCAACTCAAGTTCTTTATATAGTGTGAACATCCATTAACTGTCTGATAAATGGCTAGAAAGGATTTTCTCTGATTTTGTCTTCACTCTGCTGATTCTCTCCTCCCTTCCCTTTTTTCTTGTCCCCTCTCTCTTTCTGAGAAAGGGTTTCTCTGTGTAGCACTGACTGTCCTGGAACTCACTCTGCAGACCGGGCTGGTCTTGAACTCACAGAGATCCCCCTGCCTCTGCTTTCTGAGTGCTGGGATTAAATGGAAGTGCCACCATCACCCTGATTGATTGTTTCTTTTGTGGAGCCAAAGCTCTTAAATTTAATGCAGCCCCTTTATGTATTATTTGTATTATTGCTTGGGCTATTGGAATCCTATTCAGAAAATCATTGGGTATGCCTCAAGTGTTTCCCCTTAAATTTTCTCTTATAGTCTTATTGTTTTAGACTTACATAAAGGTCTGTGATGTCTTTTGAGTTTATTTTTGTAGAGGGTGAGAGAAAAGGATTTGCTTTAGTCTTCTACACGTGTATATCCCAATTTCCCAGCACTGTTTCTCAGAGGGGCTGTCCTTACTACAATGCATGCAATACTCTGAGTGCTGTGAATATAACCAAGCCAGGCAGTCCTGTGGGTGTGGTTTTATTTCAAGTGTAACTTGTTAACTGTGGTATATTGGAAAGTGATAGACTTTTGTACAGTATTATTCACTCTGTAGCTTGCAACCTTTCTAGTGGCTTATTGGTTTCAGGTGGGTTTTGCTGTCGTTGCTAATTCTTTTGTGTGTTGTTTGAAGAAAAATGTTTTATTTTTTTCTTTCCCAGGCTGTAGGTATGATGCTACTCAGAGTGCTCCTTATTATATGTTTAAGGTAATAGAATCTATAGCAATGCCTTCATTTTCATTTTGGATGTTAGGATTTTATATTACATTCTCTCCTCTTTTTCATAATCTGGTTAGAGTTTATCAATTTTATTGATCACTGCAAAAAGCCAGTTTTTACTTTTCTAATTTCAACTTCATTTATTTCTGTTCTATCCTTATTATTTCTCTTCTTCTTATTTGGACTATATGGTCTCATTTATTTTTAGTTTCCTAAAGGGGAAGCTTAGACTATCAGATATATTTTTTCTAATACATGAATTTGGTACTATTTTCCTCAAAGCACTGGGTTTTTGTTTTTTTTTTGCTGTATCCCACAAAGTTTAAGTTGTGTTTTCATTTTTTTCTTAGTTTAAAATATTTTTAAACTTTTTGAGAGTTTTTCCCCTTTGCTTCATTCTCATTCTCTCTCTCTCTCTCTCTCTCTCTCTCTCTCTCTCTCTCTCTCTCTCTCTCTCCCCCCCCCCCCGTGTGTGTGTGTGTGTGTGTGTGTGTGTGTGTGTGTGTGTGTGTTGATCTTTTCAGATATCTTTGTTTTCTGTGTTTGTTTTTTGAGACAGGGCCTCTCTATGTAGACCTTGAATTCACAGAAATCTACCTGTATCTGCCTCCATAGTGTTTGGATTAAAGGTGTGTGCCATTGTACTTGGCTTTTCCAGCTATCTTTGGAACTGGTTTCTAGTTTAATTCAACTGTGGTCCGAGAGCAGACACTAGATGATTTTTGTATGAAATTGCTAGGGAGTTCTTCAAGGATCACAGCATGACCAACGTTTGTGTGTGTTCCATTTGAGCTTCAGAATACTATACATTTGTCTGTTTTTAGATGACATGTTCTATAGATACTGATTATATCCTTTTGATTGGACTAAAGAGTTCAGTTATACCTTATAGATTGTTCTGCTTGCGGGATCTTTCCAGTCCTGGTAGAGGGTGCTGAGGTTTCCAGTAAGAACAGTGGATTTATCTGTTCATCTTTGCAGTTCTATTACATTTTGCTTCATGTAGATGGCATTGTGCTAGGGACTGTCACATTAAGAATTGTTATATTATGATGTTATGATATCATGATGTCATGTCAGGGGTTTAAAAAATTATCTTAGTTTTTAATTTTAACACACACACACATTTTCTCTTTTTTACCATACCCTTTTTGTATATATTATGACTTCCAGTTTAATGGTTTTTTTTTTTTTTTTTTTTTTTCGAGACAGGGTTTCTCCGTAGCTTTTGGTTCCTGTCCTGGAACTAGCTCTTGTAGACCAGGCTGGCCTCGAACTCACAGAGATCCTCCTGCCTCTGCCTCCCGAGTGCTGGGATTAAAGGCGTGCGCCACTACCGCCCGGCTCAGTTTAATGTTTTTATGGCACTCCTGAGTATTCAAATGAGAGGATCTCTGAGTCTTTATCTGTTTCTTGTGCCTCTTCTTGGGCTCTTTTCCTTCTTCCTCCTCTTCCTCTTCATTCTACCCCAATGTCTTAATCTTTGTTTTATATTATATTATTTTATTATTATTCTTTAGAAACCTGTTTGTTTTCTAATGAGAGACAAAAAGGGGGTGAACCTGATGGGAGAGGAAGTAGAGAAAAACTGGAAAGAGCAGAGGGATGAGAAATCGTAATCAGGATATATTATGTGAGAAAAAAGTTATTTTCAATAAAAGGGAGAAAAAAGAACAATGTATAATTATGTATAGCTATTTAGGATGTATCCTGTGGCTCTGCTAAGATGATGCATAAAACTAGTCATCTCAACAATCCAGCCCTTGCCTATTCCTCCTGTGCTTTGGAGGCTGGTGAATATTGTTTCAGTCTGGTCATTCTAACAAATTTTACTCTCTGAGATTCCCGGTGGGGAATTTTGATCATGGGTCCTCCACTCAGAGCTCACTGGTGACTTTCAGAAGCTAAGTTATAGTGGAAACGATCATTTCTGTAGCTAGGAAGACAATGGTGGGGACACCTGCTTCTGCGATTTTATAGCTCTGTGATGTTACATGAATTACTAAATTTCCCGAACCCCATTTTCCTCATCTCACAAGCAATGACTATTGTCACGAGGGTGGTATCTGGTATGGAAGGCCGTCAACATTTGTAGTTATGCACAGCTTCATCAGAGAGACACCAGAACGCTTCTAACTTCATGTTTTGGACCCTAAGTGTGGGTGTCTGAGCTTCCCTGGCTCAGAAGCTTCCAAATAGCTCACTGTCCCCTCCTGGTTGTCTCTGGACAGAAGCCACCTGTCTTCCCAGTCACTGAGGACAACCACAAAGGAGAACACTTTGTCAGAGTGAGCAGCCGCAGTGTGTCATCTACTTTAAATTAGAATAAATAAAGAAAAAATTACCTAAACTACTAAAGTGCTTTTAGTAGCCCTTTACCTAAATATGCACACCATGAAACAAGACATGAATTCTATGTGGCTCTAGTTCTTATCATGCTGAAGTGAAATCCAATTTAAATTAAATAAAAGCAAATTATAATGTAGTAAAATTTAATAAACAGTATATTTATATGACAAATGATACCATTTTGCTGAAGTAAAATGGCCATTGTCTATGTTGTGCAGTGTGTTTACAGTACTGTGTCATATACTTGACTGATTTAACTTTATCACCATTTATTTTTATTCATAAAATCTTTGATAATAAAAAAATAATCATTGTGTTGGTGCTGGGGAGATGGCTTGGCAGTTAAGAGCACTGGCTGTTCTTTCAAGAACTGGGCTCAGTCCACAACCCTCAGCAATTCCAGCTTCAGGGAATTCAGAACCCTCTCTGGCCTTCTGGGCACCAAGCACGCAAGAAATGCACTTATATATGTGCAGGCAAAACCCCCATACATATAAAACAAAGTTTTTGTGTGTGTTTCTGAGATGGGGTCTTACTGTATAGCTCTGGCTATCTTAGAACCCAGTATATAGACCAGGCTGGCCTTGAAATCTGGCTGCCTCTGCCTCCCGAGTGCTAGGATTAAAGGTCTACGCCACCACACCCCACAATAAATAAATATTTTAAAAAATTGTTAAAAAACAAAAAAGTTAAAACATTAAAAAGAGTTGTCATGTCATTTGGAATAACGGATTTACCATTGTATAATATTCTTTTTGCCCCTGATAACTTTGTGTACTTTGACATTTCTTTGCCTGAAATTAATACCGCTTCTTTTGCTTTGACTGGTGTTTTTCTCTACACACTTGCTTTTAAGCTCTATATATCTTTCTATTTAATGTGGGCTTCTTATAAAATAAATTATTTATTTTATTTATTATTGGGGTGTGTGTGTATGTGTGCACGTGTGTGCGTGCACGCACGCACACGCATGCACATGTGTCATGGAGTAAGTATGGAGGTCAGAGGACAACTTTCAGTTGTTTTCGCTTTCTACTGTGGGTTTCAAGGTCCAGTTCAGGTTTTCTTTTCTTTCTTTCTTATTTATTTATTTATTAAAGATTTCTGTCTCTTCCCCGCCACCACCTTCCATATCCCTACCCCTCCCCCAATCAACTCCCCCTCTCTCATCAGCCGGAAGAGCAAACCCGGTTCCCTGCCCTGTGGGGAGTCCAAGGACCTCCCACCTCCTTCCAGGTCTAGTAAGGTGAGCATCCAAACAGCCTAGGCTCCCACAAAGCCAGTACGTGCAGTAGGATCAAAAACCCATTGCCATTGTTCTTGACTTCTCAGCAGTCCTCATTGTCTGCTATGTTCAGTGAGTCCGGTTTTATCCCATGCTTTTTCAGACCCAGGCCAGCTGGCCTTGGTGAGTTCCCGAAAGAACATCCCCATTGTCTCAGTGTGTGGGTGCACCCCTCACAGTCCTGAGTTCCTTGCTCGTGCTCTCTCTCCTTCTGTTCCTGATTTGGACCTTGAGATTTCAGTCTGGTCTCTGTCTCCTTTCATCGCCTGATGAAGGTTAATATCCAAGAGGATGCCTATATGTTTTTCTTTGGGTTCTCCTTCTTATTTAGCTTCTCTGGGATCACAAATTATAGGCTCAATGTCCTTTATTTATGGCTAGAAATCAATTATGAGTGAGTACATCCCATGTTCCTCTTTTTGGGTCTGGTTTACCTCACTCAGGATAGTGTTTTCTATTTCCGTCCATTTGCATGCAAAATTCAAGAAGTCATTGTTTTTTACTGCTGAGTAGTACTCTAATATGTATATATTCCATACTTCCTAAATCCCAGTTCAGGTTTTCAAGTTTGAGCAGCAAGCGTTCTTAGTGGCTGAGAAAGTTCTAGTGCGGGTTTCTTGTAGATGAAACATAATCAAGTCTTTATTTTGATCCATTTTGACTTTCTCTACTTTTTACCTGGGGCTCCTAGGTCACTGACGTTAACTAGTGACACTGTGGCACTGACCTACACTGTCACCATTGTATGTCTGTCACACATACCTTTTTTCCTGTTTCACTCCACTTCCTCCTTTCCTTTCTTCCTCTTTTTTTTTCTGCAGGGATAGAACCTGGCCTTTTTACATGCTTGGAAAATGCCCTGCCTTGAGCCCACACTGCTTCTGATGATTTTAGTTAAGCAGCTCCTATGATTTTATTTTCTTTCCAATTTTTAGCAATTGGCTGTACTTTTTTTCTAACTTTACAAAGTAGTCATCCAAGAGCTTGTAACATATACTCATGACTAATCCAGGTCCACTCTCAAATAACACTACTATGTTACAGGGAGTATAAGCATGCTACAGAAATAATTTTGAGCCAGGCATGGTGAATCAGAAGTTCAAGACCACCCTCAGCTACACAGCAAGTGTGAGGCCAGCAGAGGCCAGCAGAGGCCGCGACTCTCAAACAGGCAATAACTATCTTAACTTTCCACCCCTCTTTTACATCACTGCTGCCACTCTTCTCACTGATTTATAAACATAAGTGTGTATGCACGACCAGCATGCTGTTGCTCTGATTTTGAACAAAATGTTATCTGTTTCATGAGTTAAGACTAAGAGAAATGCCTTCATTTATCTTCATATTTCTTCTTTGATACGTTTTACTTTTCAGGTATAGATACACATTTATAATCTGTATTGTTTTCCTTCTCTTTCCCCCACAAGGATAATTTCTCACAAGTTGTAGTTCGGTGAACTCTTTTAACCTAGCTATTTTATTCTCCCCTCTTCTTTTCTTGAATGCTTTTGGAGACGTTGACTAGAACCCTCGTGCTCCCACCCTTTCCCCTCCCTGTGAGTTCTCTTCATTCCACAGGACAGTTTGGTTCTACTTTATGACTTTATGTCATATATACATATGATTTTATCTGTTCGTATAAAATCTGGGATCCACAAATGAGAAAATGTGACTTTTGTCCTTCTGGGTCTGACTTAATTCACTTAATTTGATATCTTCTTGTTACATCCATTTTTCTGCAAATGATGCATTCATTCTTCCTTCTCATTGAAAAAAAATTCCATTGTGCACGTAGACCACATTTCCATCATTCCTCTGTTGAGAGACATCCAGACTGACTCTATAGCTCAGCTATTATGAATAATGCTACAATAAGTATTGCTGTAGACTATCTTTGTGGTATATTGCTTATTTGTATGCTTCATGATTTCATTTAGGAGTTAGGAGTTTGTGCCTTCTTTGATTTATTACTCCAAGTTCAATGCCCCATACATATGTAACACGCAATCTATATCATACATTATATAACATTAGTCAGGACTTCTTCCTTGAGAGGATGGGTTTTGAATTCCTTCTTTCCCTGTGACGTCTCCTGTAGCAAACTGATATGCGATGTGTGGGTTAAGGCTCCTGTTCAAGCCTGCAAAGCCAGACCTGTGGGTATGCAGTGTCCTAGTGGACAGTGGAGAGCAAACCACCTTTTGGGTTGAGTTTTGCTGAGTGGCCAGTAGGTGTCAGGATTTCCTCATTTTTTGGTTCCAGGCCTCCGCATGGACTAGACTTTTGGGTAGTTTCCACGCATTAGTGTTTCTTGTGTACTGGAAGACTGAATTTCCCAAGCTTGGCTTATTGCACATTCTTATCACATAAATCGGGTTTATGTTTTTTTTTGGAAGCAGAGCATTTTAAAAATTATTAGGACAAAGTGACAACTTCCAACTTCTTCACATGTGAACCGGAAATGGGAAGTTCCACACTATTACTTTTCAAGTCATCTGCTTGCAGCCAGAGGTTACCAAAACTGAGACTATTTTAGCCACTCACAAACGTACCCATAGAATATCCACCTACAACTTATTTAAGATTATTTTAAGATTGTCTCAGCTTGGAGCCAGATTAGCATCAATTTTGACATTTGCTAATTCCAAGAAAACTGAGTCAATTTGAGTCAAAATTTGATTAAAGACCAATATTTCTCAGAAAATTGGGAATCAGTCTACCTCAAGGCCCAGCCATACTACTCTTGGGCATATACCTGGATGACCATCCCCCATCCTACCACAAGGATACTGCTTAACTATCTTTATAGCTGCTTTATTCGTAATAGCCAGGAACTGGAAACAACCTAGATTTCCCTCAACTGAAGAATGGATAAAGAAAATGTGGTACATTAAACAATGGAGTATTTCTTGGCTGTTGAAAACAATAAAATTTTCAAGCAAATGGATGGAACTAGAAAAAAAAATCATCCTGAATGAGGTAACCCAGAAGACAAGGATGGTATGTACTCACTTATAAATGGACATTAGTTGTTAAGTAAAGAATAATAACACAATCCACAGACCCAGAAAGGCTAAGTAACAAAGAGGGCTCATGTGGGTGGGGGCATGGATCTTCCTGGAAGGGGAAATAGAATAGATTTTGTAGGGGAACAGGGGGCAAGTAGGGATGCGAACAGTAGGGCTCAGAATGGGAGGAGATGAAGGGAGAGAGTTTGGGGAGAGATGACTAGAATTGGGGGGCATCCGGGGAGGCAATGTAGAAAACCAGTGCAGTGGAAACCCCCCATAATCTACAAGAGGGACACAGTGAAGTCTCCTAGTAAGGGGAATCCAGAGCCTGAACCGGCCATCTTCTACAATCAGACAAGGCTCCCCGCAGTGGGACTGGGACATAACCCAGCTACAAGACCTTTAGCATACATCACGTCCTGCCTGCAAGACGTGCTGGGGTAATGGTGGTGCAGAACTTACAGGAGTGGATAACCAATGACTGGTCCAACTTGAAGCCCATGCCATGAGAATCCTACACCTAACACTGATTGGACAGCAGGATCCAGGAGGAGGATATCCCAGAGACCCAAGGTAGGACCAAATACAACTGGCAAAAGAAGTCAGTGAAATGATTCCTAATTATATTCTGCTATATTCATATTATCAGTGCCTGGCCCAATTGTCATCAGAGAGGCTTCCTCTGGCAGCTGATAGGGGCAGATGCAGAGACACACAGCTAAACATCAGGTGAAGCCAGGGGCCGCCTGAAGAAGAGGGGGAAAGAAGGACTGTAGGAGCCAGAGGGGTCAAGAACACCACAAGAAAACAGTCCACAGAATCAAGTAAACAGGGCTGATAGGGGCTCACAGACACTGAAGAGACAACCAAGCAGCCTGTGTGTGTCTGAGATAGGTCCTCTGAATATCTATTATGGAATGTAGCTTGGTGTTCTTGTGGGATCCCTAACAGAATGAGTAGTAGGTAGCTCTATTCCTTTTGCCTGCATTTGGGACCCTTTTTCTCCCACAGAGTTGCCTCTTCCAGCCTTGATATGAGGGTTTGTGCCTAATTTTGATTGATATCCCTAGGAATCCTGCTTTTTCCTTTCCCTTTCCTTTCCTTTTCTTTCCTCTTTCTTTCTTTCTTTCTTTCTTTCTTTCTTTCTTTCTTTCTTTCTTTCTTTCTTCCTTCCTTCCTTCCTTTCTTTCTTGAAATGGAGGAAGGGATATAGTGGGGCAGAGGGGCACTTGGAGGAGTAAAGATAGGGATAACTGTGGTTGGGAAGTGGTGTAGGTAAAAAATAAAAATTAAAACATTAAAAATTTGATAAAAGACAATTGCGTTGAAGAGGCTCCTCATGGAGTTTGTTAGCCATTTGGACAAGAAACTACTCTTGCCTGGACTGCTTGATGTTATTTATGCTGTATGAATTGGACACGCAGGATCCACAGAGAAATGACTGCTGAACTTCCTAAAGGTGAGACCGTCCTTCAGGGTTCCTGTTTATGAAAGAGTCTGCCAGACATTTTACAAGATACAGAAGAAAGCAACTGATAAACTTTGCCATTACAAGGTAGAACAGATCTTCAAATTTCCTGCTTCATAAAAAAGTCTGCCAGAGGGGGCTGGAGAGATGGCTCAGCGGTTAAGAGCATTGCCTGCTCTTCCAAAGGTCCTGAGTTCAATTCCCAGCAACCACATGGTGGCTCACAACCATCTGTAAAGAGGTCTGGTGCCCTCTTCTGGCCTTCAGGCATACAGACAGAATATTGTATACATAATAAATAAATAAATATTTAAAAAAAAAAAGTCTGCCAGATACTGTGGGCCTGTAGGCTGAGGATGGGTGCTCCAATGATACAGAAGAACTTTGGGTGACTGTCCAGGCAACAAGATGTCTCTGTCAATTCTAGGGTTTTGGAAGTTGTTTACAATAAACTTCCTTTAACTTAGGTAATATTATATGCTTCTGGGGTCTTTGATGGAGTTGAAGAATAGATAGTTATAATTTCCTTAGTTATGATAAAAGATAATGTAGATATAACTATTGCAACTGTAATTCTTGCTTGATACTTGTTTTCTTTTATGTAATTTTACTATGTTAAAGTTAAAACCTTCCTTTTTGTCTAAACAGAAAATAAAAAATAGTATGGGAAGTCCTTCTATATATGTATTGCTTTTATTGGTTAGCAAATAAAGAAGCTGCTTTTGGCCAAGGGCTTAACAGAATATAGCCAGGCTTAGAGAATAGGTGAAGTCAGGGAGAAGGCATGGAGCTGCCAGAGGAGAAAGATGTGAGCCACTAGCTGGAACCTTGCTGGTAGGCCACAAGCCTTATAGTGAAACATAAAGTAATAGAAATGGGTTAATTTTTTTTTTTTTGGTTTTTCGAGACAGGGTTTCTCTGTGGCTTTGGAGCCTGTCCTGGAACTAGCTCTGTAGACCAGGCTCGTCTCGAACTCACAGAGATCCTCCTGCCTCTGCCTCCCGAGTGCTGGGATTAAAGGTGTGCACCACCATCGCCCGGCTCGAAATGGGTTAATTTAAGACATAAGAGCTAGCTAGCAATATGCTTAAGTGATTGGCCAAACAGTGATTTAAATAATATAGTTTCTGTGTGATTATTTTGAGTCAGGGTGGTTGGGAAATGAGCTAGCGGTCTCTGTCAACAGAAGATTTTCCCACAGGAGATGTTAAATAGCCCTACTGTGTGTCAGTATTTTGTAATTCAGCCATTGGAAATGGTACATAAGCAATTTCCTGAATCTATAGTTTACTATTACATGGACAACATTTTGCTATCTGATTCAAATGTAGATACTTTAGAAAGAATGTTTGAAAAGTAAAGAAAATTTTGCCTTGGTGGGGATTACAAATTGCTCCTGACAAAATTATAAAGAGGAGATTCTATTAATTATTTAACTTATAAAATAGGTTTACAAAAACTAGACCCCAAAAGGTGCAAATTAGGAGAGATCTATTGAAGACTCTTAATGATTTCCAAAGATTGCTAGGAGACATTTCCCACATTACTGGGATAGGTCCTGATGACCTGATTAATTAAAAAAAAACAAAAACTTAGATGATGACAAGGACTTGAATGGCCCCAGGGATTTACAGATGAAGCTGAGAGCGAATTGACTTTGAAGAGAAATTACAGAAGACACATGTGGGTCATGTGAATCCAAAACTTTACTGCATCTGGTCATATTACCCTCCAAATATTTCCCTACAGGAATTTTAATGCAGAGGGTAGATATTATTTTAGAGTGAATTTTTTTTTTTTACCACATAAACTGAGTAAAAAATTAAAAACTTATGTGGAAAAGGTCTCTGAGTCAACTCAAAAAGGAAAACTAAGACCTCATCAATTAGTGGGAATAGACCCAGCAGAAATTATAGTACCTTTTAATAATGATGAAATTGACAAATTATGGGAAGAAAGTGAACCCTGGCAAAAAGCTTGTAGTAATTTTTTTGGGGGAGAGATTATCAACAACTATCCCAAAAGCAAGAGAATTCAACTTATAAAGAGAACTAACTGGATCCTTCCTCACTTTGGATGGGACTCACCAATAACTGGAGCCTCCACAATCTATACTGATGCAAATAAATTAGGAAAGGCAAATTACAAATCAGAAAATTTAAGTAAACTGGATTAAAGCCCTTATGATTCTGTTCAAAATCAGAATTAGATGCTATTCTTATGGTACGAAGGATTTTAAAGAATCTCTCAACATAGTTAATGATTCACAATATTCAGAAAGATTTTTTTGCATATTGAAACTGCTGAATTTATATCAGAGGATATAGAATTGATTATATTATTTATTTAGTTACAAGATATAATCAGGAATAGGAATCATTCCCATATACATAACACACATCCGATCCCATACAGGTCTGCCAGGTCCTCTAGCACAAGGTAATGCAGAAATCGATCAATTATTGATTGCAAATGGCTGAAGGCCTTCAAATTTCATTAAAAAAATTATGTCAGGGGGCTGAAAAGGTGGCTCAGAGATTGAGAGCACTGGCTGCTCTTCCAGATGTCCTGAGTTCAATTCCCAGCAAGCACACGGTGGCTCACAACCATCTATAATGAAATCTGGCATCCTCTTCTGGCCTGCAGGGATACATGCAGGCAGAGCATGTATACATAATAAATAAATCTTTTTAAAAAATCATGTCAAGCCGGGCGATGGTGGCACACGCCTTTAATCCGAGCACTCTGGAGGCAGAGGCAGGCAGATCTCTGTGAGTTGGGGACCAGCATGGTCTACAGAGCTAGTTCCAGGACAGGCTCCAAAGCCACGGAGAAACCCTGTCTCGAAAAACAAAAAACAAAAAAAAAAACCATGTCAAAAGCAAAGGTTTATAAAAAGACTTTTCTATCACATGGCAACAAGCCAAGGAAATTATAAGGAAATGTCCTACTTGTTCTTTATATACCAAACACCAATACCTGGAGGAAGTAACCCAAAGGGTACTCAAAGGAGTAAAATCTGGCAGATGGATGTGTTCCATTTTGTAGAATTTGGAAAATCAAAATATGTATACCACACCATTGATACCTATTCAGTTTTTTAATGGGCAACTGCCATGAGTAGGAAAAGGCTGATTTGGTAATTACACATTTGCTACAAGTTATGGCCATCAAGGGTATATCTGTACAAATAAAGACAGCAATGCCCCAGCACATGTCTATAAGAAAATGAAAGTTTTTTGCTTATTATAATATAAAGCATATTACAGGTATACCACACAATCCTACAGGACAGACAGTTATAGACAAATCAAATTGAACTCTAAAGGATATGTTAAATAAACAGAAAGGGATGATAAATACCCCTAGGAATAGACTGAATAATGCTTTATTAACTTTCAATTTTCTAAATGCTAATGAGAAAGGAACAACAGCTGCAGAGAGACATTGGACAGTAGAAAAGAAACTACAGAATTAACTCAGTTGATATACATTAAAGATGTGTTGACCTCAGAATGGAAACCATGACATGTGTTACATTGGGGAAGGGGTTTTGCTTTTGTTTCCACAGGAGAAGAAAAGTTATGGATACTATCAAAATTGATAAATATTTGATTTGAACAAGAGACACCTCTTAATGGGAAGAGATGATAGTTCATCTAACAGCATGCTTCTTTAATCTAAATTAACCTATAAAACTAACAAAGGCTTTTAATTTGATCAAGTATAACTTGTCAAAAGAGAATCTCAACCAGAATTAGGATTGGGGAAGGGTTTTGTTTTTGACTTTTCAGGAGAAGAGAGGTATCCAGTTATGAAATTTGAAGAACACTGGACAAATGAGACAAGCAAAGAAAAAGGACAAATAACCCAGAAAAAAAAATGTCTCAAGAAAAAGGACAAATCATCCAGAAAAATATGTCTCAAGAAAAAGAGTAATTAGCCTATTGGTATATCACATTTCCAACAGGTTAAAATTTCATAAATCTTCCTAAATGTTTGTTTCTTCTATTCTCTACAGACATATAACGCAAATGGTCTTTCTGTGGTCCCAGTAGAATTAAAGATTAAAGCTGGCTCTGGAATGGCTAAAATATAAAACACCAATGATAGCCTTTGCTGGAGAGGTTGTGGAGTAAGGGGTACATTGCTGGTGGGAATGCAAACTTGTGCAACCACTTTGGAAAGCAGTGTGGCGGTTTCTCAGGAAATTCGGGATCAGCCTACCCCTGGACCCAGCAATACCACTCTTGGGAATATACCCAAGAGATGCCCTATCATACAACAAAAGTATATGCTCAACTATGTTCATAGCAGCACTGTTTGTAATAGCCAGAACCTGGAAACAACCTAGATGCCCTTCAATGGAAGAATGGATGAAGAAAGTATGGAATATATACATATTAGAGTACTACTCAGCAGTAAAAAACAATGACTTCTTGAATTTTGCATTCAAATGGACGGAAATAGAAAACACTATCCTGAGTGAGGTAAGCCAGACCCAAAAAGAGGAACATGGGATGTACTCACTCATAATTGATTTCTAGCCATAAATAAAGGACATTGAGCCTATAATTTGTGATCCTAGAGAAGCTGAATAAAAAGGTGAACCCAAAGAAAAACATATAGTAATCCCCCAGGATATTAACCTTCATCAGGCGATGAAAAAAGACAGAGACAGAGTCCCACATTGGAGCACTGGACTGAAACCCCAAGGTCCAAATCAGGAACAGAAGGAGAGAGAGCACGAGCAAGGAACTCAGGACTGTGAGGGGTACACCCACACACTGAGACAATGGGGGTGTTCTTTCGGGAACTCACCAAGGCCAGCTGGACTGGGTCTGAAAAAGCATGGGATAAAACCTGACTCACTGAACATAGCGGACAATGAGGACTGTTGAGAAGTCAAGAACAATGGCACTGGGTTTTGAGCCTACTGCACGTACTGGCTTTGTGGGAGCCTAGGCTGTTTGGATGTTCATCTTACTAGACCTGAAAGGAGGTGGGAGGTCCTTGGACTCCCCACAGGGCAGGGAACCCTGACTGCTCTTTGGGCTGATGAGGGAGGGGGAGTTGATTGGGGAGGGATAGGGAAATGGGAGGCAGTGGGGGGGGAGGAGGCAGAAATCTTTAAAAAAAAAAAAAAATAAATAAAGCTGGCTCTGGAGTTGGAGCGTGGCTCTCTCATTCTCTAAACCCAAGCATGCTTATTAAAATCTCTGTCTCATGATGTGACAGAAGAAAAACAAATATTTAAGGACTATTTTATTGCCACTAATCTCATAATCCTTTGGTTTCATATCAACTCTTTAACAGCTTTTCTTAAGGTATTAAATTTATATATATATATTATAAATATATAACTTTTTGTCATGGTATTACTGTACTAACTAATTCTAGAAAAAAGTTTCATCTACCTTCCTGTACATGGTTTCAGGTTTGAGTTTCTATCAGTCTTTTGCAGTGAACTATGAGCATGTCTAACAGCGACTTCTGTAGTCTCCAAACAGGATGGAGCCTCACAATGACAATTCATCCAGGACTATGATAACACCACTAAGCTGAAAAACCATTTAAGATTGGTTTTGTACTACAAACTGCTCAGAACAATTTCGAGGTGGCTGGCTAAGATGATCCAGCCTCACAGACTGCTCTAACCAGGACTTGAGACAGACCCTACACTTTTCCATTATGCAGAGCCTGGACAACAAATGATACAGCCACCTCTCCCAGGACTTGACAGTTAATTTTTCTGTTCAGGCTCCCCTAAAGATACCTTCATCCCCAGACAGCAGGAAGTAAATTTAAAAATACAACACCCACATTCCCAAGAGGTGGGGTGGTGGGTTTTGGTTGTTTAATGGGTTATGGATATTTAGCACTACTTAGGGGGGTTGGTTACCAGTTGTTATCACGGTCAGGAGAAAAGTTGAACAAAGGAGATTAGATTCAGAGCTCTTGTTTTGGAAAACAGGGGGAATATAGATAGGATAGGATAAAAAGGTAGATTATTGAATTTACTTTTAAAGAGTAACTACTAGTTTTATACTGGATTGGATTTTATACAATTTATATATATACAAATTTTTTATATTTGATATTATTATTATTTTGTTAGAACATATTGTACATCATTTCTACTCTAGTTCAAGCTATTGTACCTATTGTACATTTTACAATTGTACATTTAACAATGTAACGTAAATCTCTAGTCTTGAAAATTATTATTGGCTGGGCGGTGGTGGTGCACGCCTTTAATCCCAGCACTTGGGAGGCAGAGGCAGGCGGATCTCTGTGAGTTCGAGACTAGCCTGGTCTACAAGAGCTAGTTCCAGGACAGGCTCCAAAGCCACAGAGAAACCCTGTCTCGAAAAACCAAAAAAAAAGAAAGAAAAGAAAAGAAAATTATTATTACCAGCTGTTTAGGATAATAAGGAAATGCAGGTTAGTAGTTAATCACCTATTATAATTGAACTTGTAGTCACATTAAGTATGTTTTCAAGGTCAAACAAAGATATAGTTTAGATAGACAGGTTATCTTCAAACACTTCAGAGATCTACAGAATATGGCATTTAAGATGTTTTAATAGCATAGTTGTTGTGTTTTTGTTTTTTTTTGATAATGAGACATGTCTGCTTCTGGCAGCACCAATCCACTTCAGAGAAGATATTGGGCACTGAAGAACTACACAAGGAGTTTACTTTCTTTGTGGCAAAAGTAAGCCATTGGGCAAGAAAGTGCCCTTGTCTTGACTGCTGACAGTATGCTGTCCTTATTGGACAAGCAGGACACAAAAGAAAGTGACTACCAAACAGTGTCAAGACAAGGAGGGACAGCCCTTCAGAATATCCTGCTTCACAGAAAAGTCTGTTGATATGCTAGGCCTGTAGGCCGAAGATGGATGCCCCAACTTTGCAGACAAACTTCAGGTGACTGTCCAGGAAGACAGCTGTTTTTGTCATTACTCACAGTTTTTAGAACTTTCTTACTTGCACTTCCTGCTTACTCAGTTAATATTATTTCTTTCTTGGGTTTCTGAGGGAGTTGAAGACAATATAGTTACAGTTTTTCTTGTTTACCAGACATAGAAAGCAAGTTATAATAGAAAGTAAATTAGGTACAAGACTTTGGACTCACCACAATAGGATAGATATGGAGTATTTTCTCTGAATTCGTTAAGTGCAAAAGGACTAGACATGGTTGATGTATTTATTGCCTGTATATAGTTTTTCTTATATTAGTTATAGCCTTCTTTATCATTTCAGACAAAAAGGGGGAAATGTAGTGATATTTTATTTGTATTTTAACAAATAAAACTTGCCTAAAGAACAGAACACAAAAGAGCCACACTAGTCAGCCATACAGGCCAGGCAGTGATGACACACACCTTTAATCCCAGCAGCCACACTAGCTAACCATAGAGGCCGGGCAGTGGTGGAGCACACCTTTAATCCCAGTACTAGAGAGGAATATAAGGTAGGATGAGACAGGAACTTGCTCTCTTTTAGTCTGAAAATTTCATAGAGGTAAGAGCTCTCTAGTGGTTTGGCTACTGCTTTGCTTTTCTGATTTTCAGGTTGAACCCCAATATCTTTCTCTGGGTTTTTATTATTCATGCTAAACAGTTCCCAGTGCTTGACTGGGCAACTTACAACTGCATATAATTCCAGGTCTGAGTATCCAACACACACATAACACAACACCCAAACACACACACACGTGCATGCCTGTGTGCATGCATATACACATGCACAGGAAAAAAAGGATAAAGTACTGAGGAGAAAAGAAAAAAAGGACTGAATTCATTATGGGTTATGGGAAAGGGAAATAATCTTTTACTTGCAGGTAGCTGAACATTTTTAGCCTTGAAATCACATTCAATGCCTATGCAACAAAACAACATAAGGATAATAAATATGAAACACCTTCACAGATGGAAATGGGAAAATGGCTTAGTGCCCTAAAGGCAGCATCACTTACCTCCAGGGAAGTACTGGGCTGCGCAGCACTGGTGGCCATGTATCTGCTGAACTGTTTGAACTGTTGGAGCCCATCCTCTACAGCCAGTGGCAGTAAGGTATGATGGGGTCTGTAACAACCTTCTACCTGCAGCATGCGCAGCTCTGAGATGCAGGTCTGCAACCTAACGAAGTTCCCTCTCACTTGCTGCAGAGAAAAGGGAATCAAAGACACAAATCTTTAGTAACCCAGTATGTTGGCTAGCTTCTGTCAAATCAACACAGACTTGAGTTACCTGGGAAGAAGAAACCACAATCGAGGAATTGCTTCCCTCAGATTTGTCTATTAGCTTGTCTATGTGGCATTTTCTTGATTAACGATTGATGTAGGAGGGCCTAGCCTCCTATGAGCTGTGACAACCCTGGACTGGTAGCTCTGAGTTGTGTAAAAAATTAGGCTGAGCCGGGCGGTGGTGGCGCACGCCTTTAATCCCAGCACTTGGGAGGCAGAGGCAGGCGGATCTCTGTGAGTTTGAGACCAACCTGGTCTACAAGAGCTAGTTCCAGAACAGGCTCCAAAGCCACAGAGAAACCCTGTCTCGAAAAACCAAAAAAAAAAAAAAAAAAAAAAAAAAAGGCTGAGAAAGCAAGGGGAGCAAGTCAGTAAGGAGCTTTCCTCCTAAACCAGGGAGTGGTGGTACACCCCTTTAATCCCAGCACTTGGTAGGCAGAGGCTAGTAGATTTCTGAGTTCAAGGCCAGCCTGGTCTACAGAGTGAGTTCCAGGGCTACACAAAGAAACCATGTCTTGAAAAATCAAAACAAAAAGAACTTTAGATTCCCTGAAGTGAAGTCTGGCAATTGAACTCGGGTCCTCTGAAAAAGCAGTGCGTGCTCTTAACTTGTGAGCCATCTCTCCAACCCCAACACTGTGTTTCATAGCTTTCAGAAAAATCACTGCACTGTGTACTTTATTTTCCCTTTTATATCCGCTTTTCTTGCCACACTAGGGAGACTTGAGCCTGCTGTGGCTTCTGTCCTCAGAACTCCATGTTTATCTGATTCCTTCAAATCGTCTCTCTAGCAGTATTGATTCCCTGCCTTCTCCTCCCTCTCCTGCTGCTCTCAGTACAGTCATCCATGGCGTCGCTCTTAGAACGTACTCTTACCTGCTGCGTGACATGATCAGATGCCAGCTACTGAGCATGACCAAGTAAGCACTACAGGCAGACCAGAGCATTCTGAACCCTAATACCTCATTGTAGACAATGCAACATTTCAATAATTCTTTATAATGGAAAATTTAAAGGAATTAGGAAGAGTTTCATTATAGGGACATTCCTCTGGAATCTTTCTTTGGGAGGGAAATTAATCATCTGGGTTAGAATTATTTATATTCATGTCACAATGGCTATAAAAGGAATTCTAATATTTTAATTATGAATTCTGTGTCATTACTCCTTATAAAAGGTTCAGAATTATTTGATGATACTAAAAAATTAAATGTGAGGGGTAATCTTGGGTCTGTCCTGGATATGTTCCCCCATTCAGTATTTTTCTGCATTTACATTTTGGGGTGTCCCTGCAGATAGGAAATGTCAGCTGTTTTTATTGTGCAGTAAAAATGGAGTTAAGAGCCTGTTTTCCTGTAGACTGGATTGTTGGTCCATCCATGATGTAGACATAATGTGGTCACATCATGCTTGCGATTTTCTTGAGTTTCTAACTAGCATTGAGTTTATTGTTCTCCAGGGAGGAAATTTTGGCTTGTCATCTTTCCTGAGTACTGGTGGGGAGTCCTAAGTTTTTTTTTTTTTTTTTTTTTTTTTTTTTTTTTTTTCAGGACTGACTACATGCAATGAAAAGGCTCTACCTGGCAGGTTTCATGGGGTAGTGGTGGAAGAGAAACAGCAGGTTCCATCCTGGATCTGGCAACAGCCAATTCCTCGAAGGACGTGGCCAAGGACTTAGGGTGCCCTGGCACAGGCTGTTCTTGGGAGATTTGTGTCCCTCACCCTGACACCTGCTCCTAGATCTCTGAGGCCTACGGCTACACTTTCCTCAAGGGCTTCTGTCAAGACTTCTTTCTGAGAGAAATGGAGAAATGAATACACTTTTCTCTAGCCTGACTTGGTTCTTTTCTACTGCTAGCCTTTCCTCTTTGCTTTCTCCAACCCCAGGTTGATAAGACCACCAAAGTGTTTTGTCTGGGGTTCATTCAACAGTGAGCCTGATCTGTGCCAATGTATTCATCTCTCAACCCTTCAGAGAAAAATGGAAAAACTGGGTGTGGATTGTTCCCACCTGTAATCCTAGCAGTCGGTGGAATAAATTGGAGGAATTGTCACAACTTTGAAGCCAGCTTGAACCAGATAGTGATCCTCAGGCCAGGCTGGTTGACAGAATAACACCATTGTAAGGTGTTTATTTCATTCTTTAATGAAATAAACAGTTACCACCAGCACCACCAACAGCAATCGGAATGGGGGAGCAGGCACTTTGCCCAGGTCACACTCTTGGCTACTCGCTTTCAGGAGACAATTAGCCTCAACCCATTCCTGTGGTTTTCCTTTGGCACTTGGCAGATCAGCTGTTTCCCAGCTTAGTGAAACACCTGACCACTTCAAGGTTTCTACTATAAAACTGCCCGCCTTTCCTAATGGAGGGATTAAGGGATCAACTGATTTAAAAACGGCCACGTATGCTGGGAGTAGCAGGGAGACAAAGCCACCTGAAGAAAAATTATCACAGCACTCGATACTGGCAAGTTTTTGTTTGCCTTCCAGATCACTATCCACTTTTCTCTCCCTGGTTTTGTATTCTTGGAGGCCAATCTCTAGGGACCAATTCCGTGTGTTTCCTCACACTCCTCCTTCTAAAAAAGCCTGTCCAATCGGAGGCACTAGCTGGGGATTTACCTGCGGGAGCCCCACGTACCAATGCTGTACTTAGGTGAGCTCAGGCTCTCCTCCACAGCAAAATTCATTGTCAAGGTCCTCGTACCTACTGCAGTGGTCCTGAATAAAATCTATGGCGCTTTAACAAGAGTCACTGTGCTTTCTTTAACAAAGGTCCCAGATTCCACAAGGCAGCTGTCTTGGGTGGCCTGGCTGAGGCCTGATTCTTTTGTTGACTCTGCCTAAACTGCCTTCACTTCTGCAAATATTCTCTTTCTGTATCTCTGAAAAATTTTCAGCTTGGATATGCCATCTGTTCTTGCCTGCAACTTGACTGACTTATATAGCTCCTTAAAGAGCTTCCTTTAAAAGGGAAAACGGGAATTCTCTTTCCATTCCCATATATAGTTCTTTTTCCTCTAGCTACCTAGGTCTCTTAGAAGCTCCAGAGCCCACTTCTAGACCCAAGAGGATGGCTGGCACCTGCCTGGTTTCCTCTTCTGTGCTGAGGCTTGGAAACTTAAGGGAGTAGACTGTGACAGCCCAAGGTTCCCCTCACTGTACTAAGTGATGAGTACAGTGTCCTGAGAAGTGTGTGTGTGCGCATGCGCGTGCGCGCGTGTGTGTGCCCGCGTGTGTGGAGGCCAGAGGTCAACCTCCAGTGTCACGCCTCAGACGCTGTCCTAGTTTGCTTTTTGTTGCTGTGATAAACACCACGACCAAAAGCGGCTTGGGGGAGGAAAGGGTTATTTTAATTTATAGCTTATGGTCCAGCACTGAGGGAAGCTGGGACAGGAACTCAGGAACCGAAGTGAAGACCTTGGAGGAGTGCTGCTCACTGACTTGCTCAGCTACCTGACTGGCTTACACAGTCCACCTGCCCAGGAAGGCACTGCCCACAGGAGGTTAGGTCCTCCTACAGCAGTTAGCAATCAAGAAAATGCTCCCACACGCCAATCTGAGGGAAGCAATTCTGCAGTGAAGGTTTCTTCTTCCTAGGTGTGTCAAGTTGACAATCAAGATTCGTCATTATAGGAGCCATCTCCCTTTTATTTTATCCTGTTGAGCCCGGTCTCCCTGGGAGCCGAGGCATGCTGACTGGACTGTGCTAGAGCACCAGGAACCCTCCTGTTTCTGCCTCCCCAGCTCTGGGGTAACAAGCACACACCACACCCAGCTTTTTATTCAAGGCTCAGGATCAAGCTCAGGTCCTCATCCTTGAGCCAGCAGGACCAGCTTTAATTGTGTGTGCTCATGCTCCAAACAGGCCCTTGAACTCAGTCTCAAGCTGGTGCAGGCAAGCTCCTTAACTGTGAACTACCTCCACAGCCTCTTGTCATGTGTTTCCTTTGGGTTACCCAGGCAAGAGGGTGCATCTGGTTCTTGTTGCTTTGCCTGGATGGAACAGTGACTTGTTTCGGATAAATGGAATGTGGAAGAAGCGAACTTTTTGTAGCCAGGACATAAAACATATCCTCTCTCCTCTCTCTCTCTCTCTCTCTCTCTCTCTCTCTCTCTCTCTCTCTCTCTCAACTGCTTGCGGAAGAGCTCAGATGAGAACATGCAAATAACTCTATGTGGAGATCCAGGTGGTGAGGAAACATGAACTTTTTTTCATCTGAATATTCTGCTTTAGAACCTGCTCCTCCAGCTCTAGTCAAGCTTCAGAAGACTACAATCATAGCTGCCATATTTAAAACAACCTCATGAGAAATTCCATGCCTGAGCCACCTACCTGAGCTGCTTGTACGTTTTTAACTCACAATAATCATGAAACAATAAATGTTTATTATGTTAAGACACCACATTTTCATATAATCTGGCAGAAAAAGTTAATGATCTGAGGAATCAAATTCTACTCAACTTGTAGAAAGTATCAATTGAACTCCTTAATTAATTTAATTTAATTTTTAAAAGATGTATTTATTTATTATGTATAGTGTTCTGTCTGCATGTATGCCTGCAGGCCAGAAGAGGGCATCAGATCTCATTACAGATGACTATGAGCCACCGTGTGGTTGATGGGAATTGAACTCAGGACCTCTGGAAGAGCAGGCAGTGCTCTTAACCACTGAGCCATCTCTCCAGCATCCCCTTAATTAATTTTTAATGATTTTCTATCCCAATCCAGCTGAAACAACAATGTACAGACAAACTCACTAGACTAATTACTTTGAGAGTTTATATAAAATCCTTTCCGACTGGGTGGTCTTGGAGACTGAGGTAGTTGGATCTCTGTGAGTTCTACACCAGCCTGGTCTACGTGAGCGAGTTCCAGGACAGTCATGGTGGTTACACAGAGAAACCCTTTCTAAGAAACAAACAATAACAACAACCCCCCACAAAAAAAACCCCAAAAACCTTTTCCTGTAGGATTCATTTTGAGACACAATACCCAGGTTCTATAAACCCAAAGTATAATCAAAGTAATCCAAGTATATTAAATTTTTACAAAGCTGTAACCCAAGAAGCATAAAATATAAAGCTGGCAAGAGGTCAATTGTGTTGGTTAGTGTTTTTTTCCTTCCTTCCCTTTTTTTTTTTTTTTTGTCAATTTGACAGAAGCTGGGGTAATCTTGGAAGAGGGAAGCTCAGTTGAGAAAATGCCTTCGTCAGACTAGCCTGTAGGACATTTTCCTGATTGACACTTGACATGGAACGGCCGACCCATTGTGGATGGTGCCATTCCTAGGCAGCTTGGTCCTGACTTGTATAAGAGAGCAGACTGGCAAGCCTTGAGGAACAAATCAGAAAGCAGCACTCCTCCATGGCTTCTCCTTCAGTTCCTGCCCTGACTTCCCTTCAGGAGGGACTGTGATCCGAACATGTAAGTCCAACAAACCTTTTTTCTCTGTGAACAAGAACTCCTGAGGAGAAGCTGTGTCTTCAGAGACTGACTGACTGCTTAGAATTTCAGTACCACATAAAGATTGGAATGTTGCAAGTCCAAAGGCTAATAACCTTATTGTGGACTAGTTCTAGCCCTCTGGAAACCATTCCTTGCCCGCCTCTGTGTGGCCATTAACATCTTATGACGAATAGAGTAAAGCCTTTAGTATCTATTAACTTAGCAGACCACTGAGCTTCTACCAATTCAGACTAAGAACAACATTAGATAAACTCTTGGGCCTACAGTAAAGCTTCCCCCACCTGTCTGTAACAGTATTCAGGTAAATCCATCAGTTTATTTTTAACTTGCCTTGATTTATAATTTTTTTTGTCCTATAAAACTTCCTAAAACTGCTTCCACATTGGAACATGTAATTTGGGGTAACTTGAATTTGTGTTCCCTGACTCTGGTCACTCAAAATGGCTTCAGCATAAACTATCTTATTCCCTTTAAGACAAGAACTGTAGTTTTTGCACCGACCCGTCCAAGTTGCTTCTGGTCATGGTGTTTGATCACAGCAGTAGAAAGCAAACCCAAACAGATGTGTATTATTTCCATACCTTATAGTACCGAAAGAGATATTATATTCCCACTTTGAATGAGGAGCATGAGACATTAATTAAAAAACGAGTGGATTCTAGTTCAGTCTTACACACACAATCAGTAACAAGTCTGTGAAATTCCTTCCTTTGGTTACCGTAAAGACAAAATATATGTCCACTGAATTAGCAGCAAGAGTGACTCAAAGAAGGCTTTTGTAATTTTGAATTATGTTGTGATTTTGAATTCTGTCTAAGACAACAGGAAGACATGAATTTTCTTTGAGGAGGAGAGTAGTTAACTGTGCGGGAGCTTTGTAAAGACAATGGTCTCAGCCACTCCTTCTAGATCCTTAAGTGTTTTACCTGAAGGAATTAAAGTTTCAACCAAGTGTAGCACAGGGAAAATAGTTTCTGTTTTGCAGTTAGGATTTTCTGAGCAGAGAGAATTAGGGCCTTGAGTTTCGCCCCAGGACAAGTTCTGGAGAAACAGAGTGACTGAATAGCCAGACCTCCAAAGAGATTTAGAAACTTCTCTAAGTGTTTACATTTCAAAGAGGGCAAAAGGATCTAGCTGTTTACATTTCAAGGAACTGCAGCTGCCTAGGTCTCTGCTCTCTCCTGGAGGAGAGGGATGGTATGCAGCCTTTTTCAACCCCCAAATTACCAGCTCAGAGACTTTCCTCTGGCAGCACCCCTCCCCTCAGGATGACTACTGGTTCAAGTGGGCTGACTAGAAACGAGGGACCAATGTGGTTTTCACTGTAGGTGATAACAACTGCGGGCTCTGCTGCGGAAATCTCATTTGCTTTCGGGGTACCATGAGTACAGACAGACTTACCACAAACGGGAGGACACACTCATGTTGGTTTTGTACTGTGTATAAGCTGAACAGAGACATGCGGCTGGGGCCCATCAAATTGCAGGCGATGGAGAAGAAGTTCTGTAAGGCCTCACAGAGGTTGGGGCAGATGTGGGCCCAGGAGGGTGCAGCGATGTGCACAATGAGCAGCCTCGGGGGTTGGGGACTTATCTTCGTGGTAGGAGCGGTCCCTCTACTACCAGTTCTCCTTCGATTCATGGCAGCCACACCAGGGCGGAACTGTAGCCACCACTTGAATAACTGATAGTTCTAAACCTACAGGAAAAGAAAAAGAAACGACTGGCTTTCATAAAACGGGATCACTCTAATATGTAAATGGACCACATTTTAAAAAATCCATTCTTCGGTTGAGGGGCATCTAGGTTGTTTCCAGGTTCTGGCTATTACAAATAATGCTGCTATGGACATAGTTGAACAAATGTCTTTCAGTAGGCTGCCTTTTTGTCTTATTGATTTGTGTCCTTTGCTTTACAGAAGCTTCTCAGTTTCAGGAGGTCCCATTTGTTTATTGTTGCTCTCAGTGTCTGTGCTACTGGCGTTATATTTAGGAAGTGGTCTCCTGTGCCCATGCATTGAAGGCTACTTCCCACTTTCTCTTCTATCAGGTTCAGTGTGGTTGGATTTGTAATGAAGTCTTTAATCCACTTGTGCATGGGGATAGATAGGGATCTATTTTCATTATTCTACATTCAAATCAAAACAACTCTGAGGTACCATCTTACACCAGTCAGAATGGCTAAGATCAAAAACACCAGTTATATATGAACTGCTAAGCTCAGGATCACACAGATGACCCTACTTGAACTCTGTGGGACACCAAACAAAACAAAAACTAGTAAACATGGGAAAGAGGAAGGAAATAAGAGAAGACGATAGGGTGGAGAGTAACCAGAATGCATTATACACATATATAAAATTGTCAAAAAACATTTTTTGTTAATAAAAAGGAGAAAAGTAAGATTGTTGTTCCTTTGCCGAACTACAGTTCCCAGCATTCTCCTGGATACGGACATTTCCCAGAAGCCTTTGCATTCCCCGTTAAAAGCGAAGGTCTTTACGAGTTCGCCCTCTTTTCCCTTCCCCCCTTGTTCTCCTAGTGTTTCACACACCTGTACCTGCCTGTTGCCCCTCCCCCCATTAAAGTGCACCCACGTGGGACCGCCGCATGTCTGTGTCTTTTCCTCGCGTAACCGCCTCCGCTTTTACATTACAGCCAAGCCAGGATTTTATTATTTAACAACAAAGATAATTTTTATTCGTGAACTTAGATATAAAAGTCCCAAACAAGAGAGGAATATTAAAGATAGGAGCATGTGAAAAGAATAACTCATCATGGACTGGAGAGATGGTTCAGCAGTAAAGAGCACTTGTTGCTCATCCAGAGGACCCAAGTTCATTCCCAGCACCTATGATAGCCCATAACTGTGTGAATACCAGTCCCTGGGGATCTGCATCCTCTGCAGGCCTTTTCAAGCACCAGACACACTCATGTGGTGCACAGACACACATGCAGGCATAACCTTATACACATGACATAAAAATAACATATTATAACCAAATTAGGTTTATTTCAGAAGCATAATGTTAGTTAGGAATGGTAGCTTACACACACCTCTAACCTCAGCATTTGGGAGGCTGGGGCAGGAGGATTGCTTCTAGTTTGAGGCTGACTTGGGTTACAGAGTAAGAAAAACTAGTCTTAAAAGAAAGAAACCAGAGAACCTAATGATGTGGGATGTCCCTTTGTATGCTGTGAATATATTTCATTATAGTTGGTTAATAAAAAAGTTACTTTGGCCTATGGCAGGGCAGAATGTAGTTAGGTGGGAAATCCAAACAGACACAGGGAAAAAGAAGGCAGATTCAAGGGAGACACCAGCAGCCGCCAGAGAAGCAAGATGTGAGGTAACAAGCCAAGGGCCTTGTGGTAAAATATAGACTAATATAAATGGGTTAATTTAAGATGGAAAAGCTAGTTAGCAAAAATCCTGAGCCCTCAGCCAACCAGTTTGTAATTAATATCAAGCCTCAGAGTGGGTATTTGGGAACTGGCAGGAGAGAAACCTCCAGTTTCAACCCAAATTTAATAAAACACAATAATAATAATAATAATAATTTGTTACATTGGAAGATTAAACGGAAAAATTATATGATCATTTATAGATGTGCAAAACTTTTTGTTAAAATCCAGTATTCATGCATAACAAAGTCCCTTAGTGACTCGGAATAGAATAGTCTGATTAAAACATGTTAGTAAAAACTTAGAGCAGCAAGTCATGGTGGCTCATGCCTATAATCCTACCAGGGGTGAGGGTGAGGCGGGAAGATTGAGGCCTGGCTGGGCTATTTTGTGAGCTTTAGGACAGACTAATCTAACATTGATTCCATCTCAAAAAAGTCTAGCATACCTAGGCCTATAGCATGCATCTGTAACCATGAGGAGAGGCAGGTGGTTGATGCGTTTGGGACCAGCTGGGGATTTGTGTTAGTCTTTTGATACTGAGTGAGACTTTGCATAATAAAAACAACCACCACCAAAACAAAGACCCCAGAGCAAATACCGCTCTATATTTTTAGATGGCAAATTGAACCTAGGGCCTCACCCACACAGCAACTATGATGTCTTCTACCACTAAGACACATCCCCAGCCACATGAGTACACATATATGTACACGTGTTTTCATGCACATGTGTGCATGTGTGAAGGACATAAGATGATCTCTGGTGCCATTCCTCAGGAGTCACCCAACTGATTATTTGTAACAGGGACTGAGATTGAGACCTTAGGCTTGCTGATTAAGTTGGCCATCGAATCCCAAGAATCCATACCTTTCTGCCTTTACAGTGCTGGGATTCCAAGTGCACGTAATCATGTGTGGCTTCTTATATGGGTACTGAGGATCCCAATTTGGCAAGCCGTTTACTGATTAAGCTATTTTGGTCTCACAATCATTCTTTTTTTAAAAAGGGTTGTTTTCGTTGTATGTGCATGGGTGTTTTCCCTACGTGTATGTGTGTGTGAGGGTGCCAGATCTCTAGAACTGAATTCAGACAGTTGTGAATGATCCATGTAGATCCGGGGAATTGAACCTGGGTCCTCTGGAAGAGCAGTAGTACTCTCAACCACTGAGCCATCTCTGCAGCAACACAATCATTGCCCCACCCCCAGGAACTAAACGTGAGTCTTCATTGGCCACAGTTACTTGAGGGGAATGAAGAAGGTGGGGGGGGGAGTGAGTGGCATGGATACCAAGCCGGCCCTGTTTCACTGATTTGGAGGTGATAAAGAACTAGCCCAGGTAGTGACCAATTGTCTCTGGTTTGATTTCCACCTGACTGAAGATCTTACCGTTGTGCATGCCCACCATGCTGCCAACCATCTTCTGGCAGAATGATCATGTCTCTGAGGTAGGTCTTCACCACCTTGGGTTTCGCTGTGGGTGATGCCTCCTTCTCTGGTGGTTGAGTTGAGAGTGCTGTTTCTGCAGCAGGCCACTGTTCAGGCACTGCCTCTATAGGGCCTGTACAACTACATCAGCTGCTTATGGGATAAGTGCAGTGGTTGGTCCAGGTCCACACCGCAGTAGGTGGACTTGCAGAAGGTTCACTTCTGCTGCTCTACGTCAGCCATCTTGGCAGCTGCTCTGAAAAGGAAGTGCTGGCTGTGTCTGCACAGTTCAACAATTATTCTTCATAGTTTTTCCCCACGAGATGAAGATGACAGTTTTCTCTATGAGATGAAGCACTTACTACAATCACCCCCATTTAATACCACAGTGAAGGTGGCAACAAAGCAAAGCAAATAAATAAAAGGTAGTACAGGTAGGTATGGTGACACAAGCCTTCAGAGGTTGAGGCAGGAGGATCTGAGTTCACGGTCAACCTGGGATACACAGTGACATCCTGTCACAAATAAACATTTAATTTTTGACGTTTTATCCCCTACTGTATAGAATTATAATTGACCTTATCCTTCATTTCAGACAGGGGCTTGCTTTATGTGGGTTGCCCCTCTGTATGCTGTGAATATGTTTTATCACCATTGGTTAATAGAGAAGCTGCTTTGGCCTATGGCAGGGAAGAATATAGTTATGTGGAATACAGGGAAAAAGAAGGTGGAGTCGAGGAAGAAGCAAGCAGCCACAGGAGAAGCAAGATGTAAGGTAGCACCACGGCCATGTGGCAATACATAGATTGATAAAAATGAGTTAATTTAAATTGTAAGAGCTAGTTAATAATAAGCCTGAGCTAATAGGCCAATCAGTTTGTAATTAGTATTAAGCCTCTGAGTGGTTATTTTAAGAGTTGCTGCGAGACCAGGCAAGACAAGAAACCTCCAGTTACAACTTGCTAAATCATCCCAAGCAGGTCTGGACTCAATCTGTGGCCCACGCTGTCCTTGAACATGATGCCTTCCTGCCTCAGTCTCCCCAGTAGTTGTGATTACATGCCTGACTTGAAAGTACTCTTTGAAATCTTAAATTCAATTTTATTACTATTGTGTTCGTGTATGGATGATGCTCCACATGTATACAGAGGTCAGCGGACTAACTTTGTGCAGTTGGCTCTCTTTCCACTTTTATGTGCGTTCTGGGGACTGAATTTGAGGCAAGTGTCTTTACCCACTGAATCATTTTACTAACTCTGGCTTGAAAGCACTCTAGGAACCAGAAATCCAGATCAATGCCTAATGTATTTACCAAGAAAGTGATGATAGTATTTAATCTTTTAGCTGCACTTTTAAAGTAGTGCCTGGCTTAGCAGCCTGAAGCAGGAGGATTATCACAAGATCGAGGCCAGATAAAACTACAGAGTGAGACCGCCTCAAAAACAAACAAAATAAAAATGAACAAATAAACCGGTGTACAAGGCCAATTCTAAATGGAACGTTCTATTTGAAGGTGACATATATATTGATACAGAAAAAATAGGTACCCAGGAGGCTCATTTACTACCTCTAGACTATTTTCCTTCATATATATGAAAACATCATTTTATTCTTTCTATCTATCTATCTATCTATCTATCTATCTATCTATCTATCTATCTATCATCTATCTATCTGAAACAAGGTCTCACTTTGTAGTCCAAGTTGACCTTAAACTCACATTGTTTCTGCCCCCTCAGTTTCCCAAATGTTGGGGTTACAGAGGTGAGCCACCATGTTCAGTTTCAAAACATCACCTTAGACATAGGCAGTCTGCACTTTGTACAGTTCCACTACACACCAATTTCAGCTGCTACTTCAGGGTTGGTCATTAACATTATCCCATCAGAACAATTCAGGCATCAGGTTGCTGTGCAGAACTAATCAAGTAATTACATAAATCATTATAGCCATAATAGATGTATATCAATCACAATGATCAGTGAACAATTATATAACTCCTTTTTTTTTTTTTTTTGGTTTTTCGAGACAGGGTTTCTCTGTGGCTTTGGAGCCTGTCCTGGAACTAGCTCTGTAGACCAGGCTGGTCTCGAACTCACAGAGATCCACCTGCCTCTGCCTCCCGAGTGCTGGGATTAAAGGCGTGCACCACCACCGCCTGGCGTATATAACTCCTTTTAAAGTCTCTCAGCGAATGGTCATTGCGGGGTCCAGACAGCAAAGCAAGGAAGTGTGTTGCTCCTTCGCTCTTTGTGACTAGTCTGTGTGGAGTTTTATAGGAAATCGGTTATGATGAAAGGGATGTAGATATTGCAGGAGAAAGTGCCGCTAGCAAAACCATTACAGAGTGCTCCGGAAAATGTTCAAGCAGATCCAAACATAGGGATCTAACAATTTTCTGAGGAGTAGAGAAAAGTGTGGTCTATTGTAAATTATCCTGTGAGAAGAAAGAAAGCCCAAGGCATTGTTCAGACCACTGAAGTTTGTTTGTTGTTATTGTTTAAGACAGATCCCACTCTCTATAGCCCAGGTTGGCATTGAACCCTTGTCCTCCTGATACCTTCAAAGTATTGAGATGACAGGGTGATGACATCACACCCAATGTCCAGAAGCTGTTTCTCCCCTTTTGAAGACAAACAAAACATTTTCAATGTTACTGGTGCTTTCAGTTATAGCATGTGAATATCAGCTCTTCATTCTCCTAAAGACGTCCACAGGAAGGGAGCGTTCGGTGTTCCCCACTGATTGATTGGCTCTGTGTTACAGGTGGTCCAGTTGTTATTTTTTTTAGGTCAGTATGAAGTCATTCTAATAAAAATGTTGTCTATCTTCTCACACATCTGTCTTGCTTTGTTTTAGGGAATGGATTGTGATTCATTCCAATGCAAGTAAAATATCACAAAATACTTACAGGAAAGTATTACAAATAAACACAAAGTCGAGATGAAATACGGCGGGGAGATGACTCAGTGGGCAAAGTGCTTGCTGAACAAGCCTGGCAACTTGGAATGTGAATCCCTGAAACCAACCGAAAGATGACATGGCACTCCTGCTAGCCCAGTTACCTCAACACAGGAAGCAGAGACACGAGACTTCCCAGAAGCCTTTGAGCCAGCTTGCTTAGCATATGTACTACGAACAACAAAAAGAAACCCTGTTTCACACAGGATGGAAAGTAAGAACCAACATCTGAGATTGTTCTTTGACCTTCACACTCAAGTGGTGTGTTTGCATACAAACGAACATGCACACACACATATATCATACAGATAAACATACACCACACACACAAAACGAGAAAAAAAAGACAAAGATGAAATAAGCTTTTTTTTCCCTCAGAAATCTTTAGTGCCCATAGTTTACAAGAGCAGTTTAAGCTTCTTCTGCTTACAAAATTCCCAAGAAATGGAGGGAAAAATG